>NW_027660002.1:0-48707 GCF_963082525.1 Nesoenas mayeri
GATACTGGGAGGGTCTGGTTGATACTGGGACAGATTGGGAGGGACTGGTTGACACTGGTTGATACTGGGAGGGACTGATTGACACTGGTTGCCACTGGTTGATACTGGTTGCCACTGGTTGCCCACTGGTTGCCACTCGTTGATACTGGTTGATAGTGGGAGGGACTGGTTGACACTGGTTGATTGACACTGGTTGACCCTGCTTGATACTGGTTGATACTGGGATGGACTGGGAGGGACTGGTTGATACTGGGGGGCACTGGTTGACACTGGTTGATACTGGGAGGCACTGGTTGACACTGGAGTGACTGGCTTATACTGGTTTATACTGGTTTATGCTGGTTTATACTGGTTTATACTGATTTATATTGGTTTATACTGGTTTATACTGGTTTATACTGGTCGCCACTGCAGTGACCCCCGTCCCTGTGTCCCGCAGACCCTGGTGGCCTCGGTGACGTCGCCGTGTCCCCTGGGTCCCCTCCTGCTGCTGCGCGTCCATACGGAGCCGCTGGTGTCACTGGTGCCCGACTGCTGGCTCCTGGAACGGGTCACTGTCACCGGGCCCCTCGGGGACAATGGGGACAATGGGGACAATGGGGACATTGGGGACAATGGGGGCAATGGGGGCATTGGGGGCATTGGGGTCATTGGGGACATGGAGGGCAATGAGGGTGTTGGGGACAATGGGGCATTGGGGACAATTGGGACATGGGGGGCAATGGGGGCAATGGGGACAATGGGGACAATGGGGCAATAGGGGCAATGGGGACAATGCGGGCAATAGGGGCATTGGGGACATTGGGGACAATGGGGTCATTGAGGATACTGGGGACACTGGGAGTACTGGGGGCAATGGGGACAATGGGGACAATGGGGGCATTGGGGACAATGGGGCATTGGGGACAATGGGGACAATGGGGGCAATGGGGACATTGGGGGCATTGGGGACACTGGGAATACTGGGGGCATTGGGGACAATGGGGGCATTGGGGACAATGGGGGCATTGGGGGCATTGGGGACAGTGGGGACATTGGGGTCATTGAGGATACTGGGGACACTGGGAGTACTGGGGGCGTTGGGGACAACGGGGACAATGGGGACAATGGGGACAATGGGGACACTGGGGCCACCAATGACACCCATGGGGACACTGGGGCCACCATTGGGGTCACTGGGAGCACTGGGGACAATGGGGCCACCAATGACACCCATGGGACACTGGGGACACCATTGGGGTCACTGGGAACACTGGGGACAATGGGGACACCAATGACACCCATGGGGCCACCATTGGGGACATCAATGACACCATTGGGGACACTGGAGATGTTGGAGCCACCATTGGGGTCACTGGGAGCACTGGGGACACTGGGGACACCAATGACACCCATGGGGCCACCATTGGGGACATCAATGACACCGATGACACCATTGGGGACACTGGGGCCACCATTGGGGTCACTGGGAACACTGGGGACACTGGGGACACCAATGACACCCATGGGGCCACCATTGGGGACATCAATGACACCGATGACACCATTGGGGACACTGTGGCCACCATTGGGGACACTGTGGCCGCCAGCGATGTCCCCAGCGCCACCTTCCCCTGTCACCGCTGGCTGGGCAGCGGCTGCACCGACCTGCACGAGGGGACAGGTGACAATGGGGACAATGGGGGGGCTCCCAGTCCCTCCCAGTGCCTCCCAGTCCATCCCAGTCCCACCCAGTCCATCCCAGTTCTCCCAGTGCCTCCCAGTCCTTCCCAGTCCCTCCCAGTTCCACCCAGTCCCTCCCAGTCCATCCCAGTGCATCCCAATCCCTCCAAGTCCATCCCAATCCCTCCCAGTTCTCTCCCAGTCCCTCCCAGTCCATCCCAGTCCATCCCAGTTCCACCCAGTTCCCCCCAGTCCCTCCCAGTTCCACCCAGTCCCTCCCAGTTCCACCCAGTCCCTCCCAGTCCATCCCAGTCCATTCCAGTATAAACCATTCCCCTCCCAGTCCCTCCCAGTTCCTCCCAGTCCATCCCAGTCCCTCCCAGTCCATCCCAGTTCATCCCAGTATAAACCATTCCCCTCCCAGTCTCTTCCAGTTCCTCCCAGTCCATCCCAGTCCATTCCAGTCCTTCCCAGTCCATTCCAGTATAAACCATTCCCCTCCCAGTCTCTTCCAGTCCATCCCAGTCCATCCCAGTCCCTCCCAGTCCTTCCCAGTCACTCCCAGTTCCCTCCCAGTCCATCCCAGTCCATTCCAGTATAAACCATTCCCCTCCCAGTCCCTCCCAGTTCCTCCCAGTCCATCCCAGTCCCTCCCAGTCCCTCCCAGTCCATCCAACTCCCTCCCAGTTCATCCCAGTCCTCCCAATCCTTCCCAGTCCTTTCCAGTCCATCCCAGTCCCTCCCAGTACCCTCCCAGTTCCCCCAGTCCCTCCCAGTCCTTTCCAGTCCATCCCAGTCCCCCCAGTCCCTCCCGGTATATCCCAGTCCCTCCCAATTCCCCCGTTACCTCCCAGTGACCCCCCAGTCCCTCCCAGTATATCCCAGTCCCTCCCAGTTCCCTCCCATTCCCTCCCAGTCCCTCCCAGTATATCCCAGTATAAACCAGTCCTGCCCCAGTTCCCTTCCAGTCCCTCCCAGTATATCCCAGTCCCTCCCAATTCCCCCCATTTACCTCCCAGTGACCTGCCCAGTCCCTCCCAGTTCCCCTCCCCATTACTTCCCAGTCCCTCCCAGTCCTTCCCAGTTCCCTCCCAGTCCATCCCAGTCCATCCCAGTCCATCCCAGTACATCCCAGTATGTCCCCAGCCCGGACCCCCCTGGAGGCCGCGCGGGTCCCGCAGCTGCTGCAGCTGAGACTGGAGGAGCGAGAGGAGCGGAGGGAGGCGTTCCAGTGCGTTATACTGGTTTATACTGGTTTATACTGGTTTATACCGGGAGGGGGTGGGAGGGGACTGGGATATACTGGGAAGGGCTGGGAGGGAACTGGGAGGGGATTTGGAGGGACTGGGAGGGACTGGGATATACTGGGAGAGGCTGGGGGGGAACTGGGAGGAACTGGGATGGACTGGGAGGGGAATGTTTTATACTGGGAGGGACTGGGAGGAACTGGGGGGGACTGGGAGTGGAATGGTTTATACTGGGATGGACTGGGAAATACTGGGGGGGGCTGGTAGGAACTGGGATATATTGGGAGGGACTGGAAGGGGAATGGTTTATACTGGGAGGGACTGGGATATACTGGGAGGTACTGGGGGGGGAACTGGGAGGGACTGGGAGGAACTGGGAGAGACTGGGAGGGAGTGGGATTGAGCTGAGAGGGGACTGGTTTATACTGGGATGGACTGGGGGGAACTGGGAGGAACTGGTTTATACTGGGATGGACTGGGGGGAACTGGGAGGGACTGGTTTATACTGGGAGGGACTGGGAGGAACCGATTTGTACTGGGAGTGACTAGATAGTTACTGGTTGGTTACTGGAAGCAACTGGTTTGTACTGGGAGCACTGGAGAGGGGGGTTAACTGGTCCATACTGGTCCATAATGGTCCGTAGTGCTCCATACTGGTTTATATGGGTTCATACTGGTTTATATGGGTTTATACTGGTTTATACTGGTTTATACTGGGAGCACTGGGGGGAGGTGTCAACTGCTCCATACTGGTCCATACTGGTCCATAATGGTCCGTAGTGCTCCATACTGGTTTCTATGGGTTCGTACTGGTTTATATGGGTTTATACTGGTTTATATGGGTTTATACTGGTTTATACTGGTCCATACTGGTCCATACTGGTTGCAGGTTCGCCCCGTACGCCCCCTGCTGGCCCTGGCGGCTCCGCGCGCTCCGCCCCGCCCTCTGCCCCTGGCCCCGCCCGCCGCCCGCACCAGTATCACCAGTTTGGCCCCAGTTGCCGCCCAGTTTGGCTTTTCCCATCGGCCACCGCGTCAACATCATCGCCCGGGCGGCTGCGGCGTCAGTGTCACCGTGTCCCCGTGTCCCCGTGTCCCTCTGTCCCCACGTCCCCCTGTCCCCATGTCCCCGTGTCCCCCTGTCCCCGTGTCCCCATGTCCCCCTGTCCCCATATCCCCATGTCCCCATGTCCCCATATCCCCATGTCCCCATGTCCCCATGTCCCCAATGCCCCCAATGTCCCCATTGCCCCCATTGCCCCCATTGACCCCAATGTCCCCATTGACCCCAATGTCCCCATTGCCCCCAATGTCCCCAATGTCCCCAATGCCCCCAATGACCCCAATGCCCCCATTGCCCCCAATGTCCCCATTGCCTCCAATGTCCCCAATGTCCCCAATGCCCCCATTGTCCCCAATGTCCCCAATGCCCCCATTGACCCCAATGTCTCCAATGCCCCCATTACCCCCAATGTCCCCATTGACCCCAATGTCCTCAACGCCCCCAATGCCCCCATTGCCCCCATTGCCCCCAATGCCCCCATTGACCCCAATGTCCCCAATGCCCCCATTGCCCCCAATGTCCCCATTGCCCCCAATGTCCCCATCGCCCCCATTGCCCCCAATGCCCCCAATGTCCCCAATGCCCCCATTGCCCCCATTGCCCTCAATGTCCCCAATGTCCCCAATGCCCCCAATGTCCCCATTGCCCCCATTGCCCCCATTGCCCCCAATGCCCCCATTGCCCCCATTGACCTCAATGACCCCAGTGTCCCCATTGCCCCCAATGCCCCCAATGTCCCCATTGCCTCCAATGTCCCCAATGTCCTCAATGCCCCCAATGCCCCCATTGTCCCCAATGTCCCCAATGTCCCCATTGTCCCCAATGTCCCCAATGCCCCCAATGTCCCCAATGTCCCCAATGTCTCCAATGTTCCCCATGTCCCCCATGTCCCCATTGACCCCAATGTCCCCATTGACCCCAATGTCCCCAATGCCCCCATTGACCCCAATGTCCCCATTGCCCCCAATGTCCCCAATGCCCCCATTACCCATAATGTCCCCAATGTCCCCATTGCCCCCAATGTCCCCAGTGCCCCCATTGACCCCATTGTCCCCAATGTCCCCAATGTTCCCAATGTCCCCAATGTCCCCATTGACCCCAATGTCCCCATTGCCCCCAATGTCCCCAATGCCCCCATTGACCCCAATGTCCCCAATGCCCCCATTGTCCCCAATGCCCCCATTGACCCCAATGTCCCCATTGACCCCAATGCCCCCAACTCCCCCATTGCCCCCAATGCCCCCAATGTCCCCAATGCACCCAATGCCCCCAATGTCCCCAATGTCCCCAATGTCCCCATTGCCCCCAATGTCCCCAATGTCCCCAATGACCCCAATGTCCCCATTGCCCCCATTGCCCCCAATGTCCCCATTGACCCCAATGTCCCCAATGTCCCCATTGCCCCCGATGCACCCATTGCCCCCAATGTCCCCAATGCCCTGATTACCCCCAATGTCCCCATTGCCCCCATTGCCCCCAATGTCCCCATTGACCCCAATGCCCCCAATGCCCCCAATGACCCCAATGTCCCCAATGCCCCCAATGCCCCAAATGTCCCCAATGTCCCCAGGCAATTCCGGTTCCGTCGCTGTGGCGCCTCCTGGAAGAGCTTTGAGGAGCTTCACGCGGCTCTGGGGAAACCCGGGACCCCCATAGCAGGTGGGTGCAGGGGGGACCCAGGCGTCCGGGAGGGACCCAGGCGTCCGGGAGGGACCTAGGTGTCCGAGGGACCCAGGTGTCTGGGACTTGGGGAACTGAGGTGTTTGGGGGGGACCCAGGAGTTCGGGAGGAACATGGGGGGTTATGGGGGGACCCAGGCATCCGGGACTTGGGGAACTGAGGTGTTTGGGGGGGACCCAGGAGTTCGGGAGGAACATGGGAGGGACCTAGGCGTCCGGGAGGGGCCACAGTGGGACAAAAGGGACCCAGGCGTCCGAGGGACCCAGGAGTTCGGGAGGGCCCATGGTGGGACAAAAGGGACCCAGGCATCCAAGGGACCCAGGAGTTCGGGAGGAACATGGGGAGCTATGGGGGGGACCCAGGAGTTCGGGAGGAACATGGGAAGCTATGGGGGGGACCCAGGAGTTCGGGAGGAACATGGTGGGTTCTGGGAGGGACCCAGGTGTCCGGGGCGGGTACAAAAGGGACCCAGGCATCCGAGGGACCCAGGCGTCCGGGTGGGAGACACATGGGGTGACTCAGGTGTCTGGGTAGGATGTGGGGGGACCCAGGAGTTCGGGAGGAACATGGGGAGCTATGGGGGGGACCCAGGAGTTCGGGAGGAACATGGGGGGCTATGGGGGGACCCAGGAGTTTGTGAGGAACATGGGAGGGACCCAGGCGTCCGAGGGACCCAGGAGTTCGGGAGAAACATGGGGGGCTATGGGGGGACCCAGGAGTTCGGGAGGAACATGGGAGGGACCCAGGCGTCCGAGGGACCCAGGAGTTCGGGAGAAACATGGGGGGCTATGGGGGGGACCCAGGAGTTCGGGAGGAACATGGGGGGCTATGGGGGGACCCAGGAGTTCGGGAGGAACATGGGAGGGACCCAGGCGTCCGAGGGACCCAGGAGTTCGGGAGAAACATGGGGGGCTATGGGGGGACCCAGGAGTTCGGGAGGAACATGGGGGGTTCTGGGAGGGACCCAGGTGTCCCAGGGACCCAGGCATCCGGGTAGGAGACACGGGGGCCCCAGGTGTCTGGGTGGGATGTGGAGGGACCCAGGAGTTCGGGAGGAACATGGTGGGTTTTGGGAGGGACCCAGGTGTCCGGGGCGGGGCCAAAAGGGACCCAGGCATCCAAGGGACCCAGGAGTTCGGGACAAACATGGGGAGCTGTGGGGGGGACCCAGGAGTTCGGGAGGAACATGGGGGGCTATGGAGGGGGAGCCAGGAGTTCGGGAGGAATATGGGGGGTTATGGGGGGGACCCAGGAGTTCGGGAGGAACATGGGAGGGACCCAGGAGTTCGGGAGGCCCCATGGTGGGACTAAAGGGACCCAGGCGTCCAAGGGACCCAGGAGTTCGGGAGGAACATGGGGGGCTATGGGGGGGACCCAGGAGTTCGGGAGGAACATCGGGGGCTATGGGGGGACCCAGGAGTTCGGGAGGAACATGGGAGGGACCCAGGCGTCCGAGGGACCCAGGAGTTCGGGAGAAACATGGGGGGCTATGGGGGGACCCAGGAGTTCGGGAGGAACATGGGGGGTTCTGGGAGGGACCCAGGCGTCCGAGGGACCCAGGCATCCGGGTAGGAGACACATGGGGGGCCCAGGTGTCTGGGTGGGATGTGGAGGGACCCAGGAGTTCGGGAGGAACATAGTGGGTTCTGGGAGGGACCCAGGTGTCCGGGGCGGGGCCAAAAGGGACCCAGGCATCCAAGGGACCCAGGAGTTCGGGAGAAACATGGGGAGCTATGGGGAGGACCCAGGAGTTCGGGAGGAACATGGGGAGCTATGGGGGTGACCCAGGAGTTCGGGAGGAACATAGTGGGTTCTGGGAGGGACCCAGGTGTCCGGGGCGGGTACAAAAGGGACCCAGGCATCCGAGGGACCCAGGCGTCCGGGTGGGAGACACATGGGGTGACTCAGGTGTCTGGGTAGGATGTGGGGGGACCCAAGAGTTCGGGAGGAACATGGGGGGTTCTGGGAGGGACCCAGGTGTCCGAGGGACCCAGGCATCCGGGTAGGAGACACATGAAGGGCCCATGTGTCTGGGTGGGATGTGGAGGGACCCAGGAGTTCGGGAGGAACATAGTGGGTTCTGGGAGGGACCCAGGTGTCCGGGGCGGGGCCAAAAGGGACCCAGGCATCCAAGGGACCCAGGAGTTCGGGAGAAACATGGGGAGCTATGGGGGGGACCCAGGAGTTCGGGAGGAACATGGGGGGTTATGGGGGACCCAGGAGTTCGGGAGGGGCCATGGTGGGACAAAAGGGACTCAGGTATCCAAGGGACCCAGGAGTTCGGGAGGAACATGGGAGGGACCCAGGCGTCCAAGGGACCCAGGAGTTCGGGAGGGGCCACGGTGGGACAAAAGGGACCCAGGCGTCCGAGGGACCCAGGAGTTCGGGAGGAACATGGGAGGGACCCAGGTGTCTGGAGGTGGCCATGGTGGGTCAAAAGGGACCCAGGTGTCCGAGGGACCCAGGAGTCCGGGTGGGAGACACATGGGGTGACTCAGGTGTCTGGGTAGGATGTGGGGGGACCCAGGAGCTCGGGAGGAACATGGGGAGCTATGGGGGGGACCCAGGAGTTCGGGAGGAACATAGTGGGTTCTGGGAGGGACCCAGGTGTCCGGGGCGAGTACAAAAGGGACCCAGGCGTCCGAGGGACCCAGGCGTCCGGGCCCCGCAGAGTACGTGGTGCAGCACTGGCGGGACGACGCGTTTTTCGGGGCGCAGTACCTGAGCGGGGTGAACCCCGTCCTGCTGCGCCGCTGCCAGCGCCTGCCCCCCAACTTCCCCGTCACCCCACACATGGTGGCGCCCAGCCTGGGGCCCCACACGTCCCTGCAGCGGGAGATGGAGGTGAGGGGGGGGGGGACACCCCCAAAAATGTTGGGGGGACCCAGGAGTTCGGGAGGGACCCAGGAGTTCAAGGGGGGACCCAGGAGTTTGGGAGGGGACCCAGGAGTTTAGGGGGACCCAGGAGTTCGGGGAGGGGACCCAGGAGTTCGGGGGGGACCCAGGAGTTCAGGAGGGACCCGGGAGTTTGGGAGGGGGACCCCCAAAAATTGGGGGGACCCAGCCGTTCGAGAGGGACCCAGGAGTTCGGGAGGGGACCCAGGAGTTCGGGGGGTGGACCCAGGAGTTCGGGGGGACCCAGGAGTTCGGGAGGGACCCAGGAGTTTGGGGGGGGGGACTCCCAAAAATTGGGGGGACCCAGGCGTTCAGGAGGGACCCAGGAGTTCAGGGGGGGACCCAGGAGTTCAAGGGGGACCCCCAAACATTGGGGGGACCCAGGCGTTCGGGAGGGACCCAGGAGTTCGGGAGGGACCCAGGAGTTTGGAGGGGGGGGACACCCCCAAAAATTGGGGGGACCCAGGAGTTCGGGAGGGACCCAGGAGTTCTGGGAGGGGACCCAGGAGTTCGGGAGGGGACCCAGGAGTTCGGTGGGACCCAGGAGTTTGGGGTAGGGGGACCCAGGAGTACAGGAGGGACTCAGGAATCAAGGAGGGACCCAGGAGTTCTGGAGGGACCCAGGAGTTCGGGAGGGACCCAGGAGTTCGGGAGGGACCCAGGAGTTCGGGAGGGACCCAGGTGTCAGGGGAGGGTCTTGTGGGGGATCCCCAGACCCTGGAAGGGACCCAGGAGTTCGGGAGGGACCCAAGAGTCAAGGAGGGACCCAGGAGTTCGGGGGGACCCAGGAGTTCGGGAGGGACCCAGGAGTTCGGGAGGGACCCAGGCATTAGGGGAGGGTCTTGTGGGATATCCCCGGACCCTGGGAGGGACCCAGGCGTCCGAGGGACCCAGGCGTCCGGCGGCGCAGGGGGGCCGCCTGTTCCTTGCCGACTACGCCATGCTGCGCGGGGTCCACACGCGGCCCCTGGGGGGCGCCCCCCAGAGCGTGGCCCCCGCCATCTGTCTGCTGTGGGTCAACCCCCAAGGGGAGCTGCGGCCAATCGCCATCCAGGTACCGGTCACGTGACCCCGTGGCCCCATGGCCCAATGTCTCCCATGTCCCCCTATATCCCCATGGTGTCTCCATTGCCCCCATTGACCCCAATGCCCCCATTGACCCCAATGTCCCCATTGCCCACATTGACCCCATTGCCCCCAATGCCCCCAAGGTCCCCAATGCCCCCATTGACCCCAACGCCTCCATTGCCCCCATTGACCCCAATGTCCCCAATGTCCCCATTCACCCCAATGTCCCCATTGACCCCAATGCCCTCATTGCCCCCATTGTTCCCATTGTCCCCAATGTCCCCAATGCCCCCAATGTCCCCAATGTCCCCAATGCTCTCAATGACCCCAATGCCCTCATTGACCCCATTGACCTCAATGCCCCCAATATCCCTAATGCCCCCATTGCCCCCAATGTCCCAAACGCCACCATTGCCCCCAATGTTCCCAACGCCCCCAATGTCCCCATTGCCCCCATTGTCCCCATTGCCCCCAATGTCCCCATTGACCCCAATGTTCCCAATGTCCCCATTGACCCCAGTGTTCCCAATGCCCCCAATTCCCCAATGCCCCCATTGACCCCAATGTCCCCAATGTCCCCATTGCCCCCATTGCCCCCATTGACCCCATTGTCCCCAATGTCCCCATTGCCCCCAATGCCCCCAATGCCCCCATTGACCCCAACGTCCCCATTGACCCCATTGCCCCCAATGCCCCCAATGTCCCCAATGCCCCTAATGTCCCCATTGCCCCCAGTGCTCCCTATGTCCCTGATGTCCCCATTGTCCCCATGGACCCCAATGTGCACATTTCCCCCAATGTCCCCAATGCCCCCAATGCCCCCATTGCCCCCATTGACCCCAATGATTCCATTGCCCCCATTGTCCCCAATGTCTCCGTTGCCCCCAATGCCCCCAATGTCCCCATTGACCCCAATGACTCCATTGCCCCCATTGTCCCCAATGTCTCCGTTGCCCCCATTGACCCCAATGTCCCCATTGACCCCAATGTCCCCATTGCCCCCAATGCCCCCAACGCCCCCATTGACCCCAATGTTCCCAATGTCCCCATTGACTCCAATGTCCCCAACACCCCCATTGCCCCCATTGACCCCAATGTTCCCAATGTCCCCAATGCCCCCAATGCCCCCAACACCCCCATTGACCCCAGTGTTCCCAGTGTCCCCATTGACCCCAATGTCCCCAATGCCCCCAATGTCCCCATTGACCCCAACGCCCCCATTGCCCCCATTGACCCCAATGCCCCCAACGCCCCCATTGACCCCAATGTTCTCAATGTCCCCAATGGCCCCAATGCCCCCATTGCCCCCAATGCCCCCAATGCCCCCAACACCCCCATTGCCCCCATTGACCCCAATGTCCCCGTGTCCCCCCCCCAAGCTATCCCAGGACCCCGGCGCCCCCATCTTCACACCGCAGGACGCCCCCTGGTGCTGGGCGCTGGCCAAGCTGTGGGTGCGCGGCGCCCACTTCACGCAGCACGAGCTCGTCACCCACCTGCTCACCACCCACTTCCTGGCCGAGACCTTCGCCGTGGCCACCCAGCGCCTGCCCGTGGCTCACCCCATACACCAGGTACCCCCAACTGCACCCCCAAATGCGTGCCCCGAAATGGGCACCCCAAAAAGTGCACCCCAAAGTGTGCACCCCAAAATGTGCACCCCGAAGTGCACCCCAAAAATTGCACCCCCAAATGTGCACCTTGAAATGTGCACCTTGAAAGTCCACCCCAAAAATTGCACCCTAAAAAGTGCACCCCAATGTCTCCAATGTCCCCATTGACCCCAATGTCTCCAATGTCCCCATTGACCCCAATGTTCCCATTGACCCCAATGTTCCCATTGACCCCAATGATTCCAATGTTCCCATTGACCCCATTGCCCCCAATGTCCCCAATGCCCCCAATGTCCCCCCTGACCCCAATGTCCCCAATGCCCCCAATGTCCCCAATGTCCCCAATGTCCCCATTGCCCCCAATGTCCCCAATGTCCCCAATGTCCCCATTGCCCCCAATGTTCCCATTGACCCCAATGCCCCCATTGACCCCATTGACCCCAATGCCCCCAATGTTCCCATTGATCCCGATGTCCCCATTGCCTTCAATGCCCCAAATGTCCCCAATGTTCCCATTGACCCCAATGTCCCCATTGACCCCACTGACTCCAATGTCCCCATTGCCCTCAATGTTCCCATTGACCCCAATGCCCCCATTAACCCCATTGACCCCATTGACCCCAATGCCCCCAATGTCCCCATTGAACCCAATGTTCCCATTGACCCCAGTGACCCCATTGACCCCAATGTCCCCATTGCCCCCATTGTTCCCAATGTCCCCAATGCCCTCATTGCCCCCAATGTTGCCATTGACCCCAATGTTCCCATTGACCCCAATGCCCCAAATGTCCCCAATGCCCCCATTGACCCCAATCTGCCCATTGTCCCCAATGCCTCCAATGTTCCCATTGACCCCAATGCCCCCATTGACCCCAATGTCCCCAATGCCCTCATTGCCCTCAATGTTCCCAATGTCCCCAATGACCCCAATGCCCCCAATGCCCCCATTGCCCCCAATGCCCCCGTTGCCCCCATTGTCCCCAATGCCCCTAATGCCCCCATTATCCCCAATGACCCCGTTGTCCCCAATGTCCTCAATGCCCCCATTGCCCCCATTGCCCCAAATGCCCCCATTGCTCCCAATGTCCCCAATGCCCCCATTGCCCCCAATGTCCCCAATGTCCCCGTTCTGTCCCCAGCTGCTTCTGCCCCATTTCCGCTTCACCTTCCACATCAACATCCTGGCACGGGAGTCGCTGCTCAACCCTGGGGGCATCATCGACCAGGTGACACCCGTGTCCCCTCATGTCCCCCATACCCCTGGGACCCCTTTGGTGACACCCCTGGGTCCCTCTTGGTGACACCCAGACCCCCATGTCCCCCATACCCCCGCACTCCCTTGGTGACACCCGGACACCTGGGTCCCCTTGGTGACACCCAGACCCCCATGTCCCCTTAGTGACACCCAGACCCCCATGTCCTCCATACCCCCACACTCCCTTGGTGGCACCCGGACACCTGGGTCCCCCTTGGTGATACCCAGACCCCCATGTCCCCTTGGTGACACCCAGACCCCCATGTCCCCTTGGTGACACCCAGACCCCCATGTCCCCCATACCCCCACACTCCCTTGGTGGCACCCGGACACCTGGGTCCCCACGGTGTCCCCTGTCCCCTGGGTGGCCCCCGGGGGTCACAGGGGACACTGAGGGGGTGGTGACGTCCCCAGGCCACGGCCGTGGGGCGGGAGGGGACACTGGAGCTGGTGGCCCGGGGGACAGCGGCTTTGACCTATCGGGAGCTGTGTGTCCCCGAGGACATCGAGGACAGGGGGGTGGCACTTGTCCCCAACTACCACTATCGCGATGACGCGCTGGAGATCTGGGCGGCCATGGAGAGGTGGGGACATGGGGACAGGGGGATATGGGGACATGGGATATGGGGATATGGGGATATGGGGATATGGGATATGGGATATGGGGATATGGGGATATGGGGATATGGGGATATGGGATATGGGGATATGGGATATGGGGATATGGGGACATGGGGATATGGGGATATGGGGATATGGGATATGGGGATATGGGGATATGGGGATATGGGATATGGGGATATGGGATATGGGGATATGGGGATATGGGATATGGGGATATGGGGACATGGGGACATGGGATATGGGGACATGGGGATATGGGGATATGGGGACATGGGGACGTGGGGACAGGGGACATGGGGATATGGGGACATGAGGATATGGGGATATGGGATGTGGGGACATGGGGACATGGGGACAGGGGATATGGGGATATGGGGATATGGGGATATGGGGACATGGGGACATGGGACATGGGGATATGGGGACATGGGGATATGGGGACATGGGGACGTGGGGACAGGGGGATATGGGGACATGAGGACATGGGGATATGGGGACATGGGATATGGGGACAGGGGATATGGGGATATGGGGATATGGGGATATGGGATATGGGGACAGGGGGACATGGGGATATGGGGGGACAGGGGGACATGGGACATGGGGACATAGGGATATGGGACATGGGGATATGGGGACATGGGGACGTGGGGACATGGGGACATGGGGACATGGGGATATGGGGATATGGGGACAGGGGGATATGGGGACATGGGGATATGGGGACAGGGGGACAATGGGGACATGGGGATATGGGGATATGGGGATATGGGGACATGGGGATATGGGGATATGGGGATATGGGGATATGGGGACATGGGGATATGAGGACAAGAGGATATGGGGATGGGGGAAATGGGATATGGGGACATGGGGATATGAGGACATGGGGACATGAGGACAGGAGAATATGGGGATATGGGGATATGGGACATGGGGATATGGGGACAGGGGGACATGGGGACAAGGAGCACAGAGCTGGTGTCACCCTGTCCCCGTGTCCCCAGCCTGGTGCAGGGGGTGGTGTCACTTCACTACCCCGGTGACAAGGAGGTGGCCGAGGACGAGGAGCTGCAGAGCTGGGTGGGGGACATCTTCACATACGCCGTGCTGGGGAACCAGCAGTCAGGTAGGGGACAGGGGGACATGGGGACATGGGGACATTTGGGGGATATGGGGACATTGGGGGACATGGGGACATCAGGGGACATTGGGGGGATATGGGGACATTGGGACATTGGGGGACATGGGGATATTGGGGGACATGGGGACATAGGGATATGGGACATGGGGACATGGGGACATTGGGGGACATGGGGACAATGGGGGGATATGGGGACATGGGGACATCAGGGCGGCAGGGGGACAATGGGGATATGGGGACATTGGGGGATATGGGGACATTGGGGACATCAGGGGGACATGGGGACATTTGGGGGGTATGGGGACATTGGGGGGATATGGGGACATTGGGGGATATGGGGACAGGGGGATATGGGGACATTGGGGGACATGGGGACATTGGGGGGACATGGGGACATCAGGGGACATGGGGACATCAGGGGGACATGGGGACATTGGGGGGATATGGGGACATGGGGACACTGGGGGACATGGGGGGACATGGGGACATTGGGGGACATCGGGGGACATGGGGACATTGGGGGGGTATGGGGACATTGGGGGATATGGGGACATGGGGACATCAGGGGGACATGGGGACATTGGGGGATATGGGGACATTGGAGGGATATGGGGACATGGGGACATCAGGGGGACATGGGGACACTGGGGGACATGGGGACATTGGGGGGATATGGGGACATGGGGATATGGGGACATGGGGACATCAGGGGGACATGGGGACATGGGGACATGGGGACATGGGGATATGGGGATATGGGGACATGGGGACATGGGGACAGGGGGATATGGGGACATGGGGATATGGGGACAGGGGACATGGGGACAGGGGGACATGGGGACATGGGAACATCGTGGCTGTCGTCACGGTCACATCGTGGTCGAGGTCAAGGTCACATGACAAGTTGATAAAGTGATGACCCTGCTCACACCATATGGGAGTGAGGTGGGGGACCCCGCGTGGGTGATGTCATCGCTGATGTCATCGTGATGTCACCAGGTTTCCCGTCCCAGCTCCTGACCCGGGCTGAGCTGGTCAAGTTCACGACCATGATCATGTTCTCCTGCTCTGCCCGGCACTCGGCTGTCAACAGTGGCCAGGTGGGGACATTGGGGACATTGGGGCATTGGGGACATTGGGGGTGTTGGGGGCATTGGGGGCATTGGGGTCATTGGGGACATTGGGGGCATTGGGGTCATAGGGGACATTGGGGTCAATGGGAACATTTGGGACATTGGGGACATTGGGGGCAATGGGGACATTGGGGTCATTGAGGGCATTGGGGACATTGAGAGCATTGGGGACATTGGGGACATTGAGGTCAATGGGATCAATGGGGACATTGGGGGCATTGGGGTCATTTGGGACATTGGGGACATTGGGGGCAATGGGGACATTGGGGGCATTTGGGACATTGGGGTCAATGGGGGCATTGGGGGCAATGGGGACAAGGGGGACAATGGGGACACTGGGGTCATTGGGGGCATTGGGGACATTGGGGGCATTGGGGACAATGGGGAATTTGGGGATGTTGGGGGCATTGGGGACATTGGGGGCACCAGGGACATTGGAGACTTTGGGGGCATTGGGGACATTGGGGTCATTGGGGACTTTGGGGACATTGGGCTCAATGGGAACTTTGGGGACTTTTGGGGGCATTGGGGGCATTGGGGGCATTGGGGACATTGGGGTCATTGGGGGCACTGGGGACATTGGGGGTCTTGGGGGCACTGGGGACATTGGGGGCATTGGGGGCATTGGGGGCATTGGGGACATTGGGGTCAATGGGGACATAGGGGGCAATGGGGACATTGGGGTCATAGGGGTCATTGGGGTCAATGGGGGCATTGGGGACACTGGGGACATTGGGGACATTGGGGACATTGGGGTCAATGGGGTCATTGGGGTCAATGGGGACATTGGGGGCAATGGGGACACTGGGGTCAATGGGGTCATTGGGGACATTGGGGTCATTGGGGGCAATGGGGACATTGGGGACATTGGGGTCAATGGGGTCAATGGGGTCAATGGGGACACTGGGGTCATTGGGGACATTGGGGACATTGGGGACACATGGTGGGGTGAAGGGACCCCATGTAGGTCCTGGAGCCCCTTGTTACCATGACAACCCCCCCAGGTGACCCCAGTGGCACCGAGCCGGGGTTGGGGGGGGGAGGGGACACCCGGACGCCTGGGTCCCCTCTGACCCCCCCCTCCCCCCCCATTGTCCCCCCATTGTCCCCCCATTGTCCCCCCAGTACGACTTCGCCGCCTGGATGCCCAACACGCCGGGGACCCTGCAGGGGGACCCCCCGGTGACAAAGGCCGAGGCCACCGAGGGGCGCTTTTTGGGGACCCTCCCGTCCCCCGCGGCCACCGGAGCCCTGCTGGCCCTGCTGAGCGTCGTCAGCTACGAGGGGGGGCAGCCGGTGAGGGACCCAGGCGTCCGGGGGGACCCAGGAGTTCGGGAGGGACCCAGGAGTTCGGGGGAGCCGGGAGTTTGGGGGACACAGGAGATTGGGGGACCCAGGAGTTCGGGGGGGACCCAGGAGTTCGGGAGGGACACAGGAGTTCGGGAGGATCTCAGGAGTTTGGGGGACCCAGGAGTTTGGGGGGACCCAGGAGTTCGGGGGAGCCGGGAGTTTGGGGGACACAGGAGTTTGGGGGACACAGGAGATTGGGGGACCCAGGAGTTCGGGAGGGACCCAGGAGTTCGGGGGAGATAGAGGAGATTGGGGGACACAGGAGTTTGGGGGACCCAGGAGTTCGGGGGGACCCAGGAGTTTGGGGGACCCAGGAGTTCGGGAGGGACAGAGGAGTTCGGGAGGGGACCCAGGAGTTCGGGGGAGATAGAGGAGTTTGGGGGACACAGGAGTTTGGGGGACCCAGGAGTTCGGGAGGGGACCCAGGAGTTCAGGGGAGATAGAGGAGTTTGGGGGACACAGGAGTTTGGGGGACCCAGGAGTTCAGAGGGGACCCAGGAGTTTGGGGGACCCAGGAGTTCGGGAGGGACCCAGGAGTTCAGGGGAGATAGAGGAGTTTGGGGGACACAGGAGTTTGGGGGACCCAGGAGTTCGGGGGGGACCCAGGAGTTCAGGGGAGATAGAGGAGTTTGGGGGACACAGGAGTTTGGGGGCCCCAGGAGTTCGGGGGGACCCAGGAGTTTGGGGGGGACCCAGATATTCAGGAGGGACCCAGGCGTTCGGGTGTACCCCTCATGGGACCCAGGCATCCGGGTGGACCCCAAAGGGACCCAGGCATCCGGGTGGGCTCCCCATGACCCCAAAGGGACCCAGGCGTCCGAGTGGACCCCAAAGGGACCCAGGCATCCGGGTGGGCTCCACATGACCCCAAAGGGACCCAGGCATCCGGGTGGGCTCCCCATGACCCCAAAGGGACCCAGGCGTCCGATTGGACCCCAAAGGGACCCAGGCATCCGGGTGGGCTCTCCATGACCCCAAAGGGACCCAGGTGTCTGGGTCGACCCCAAAGGGACCCAGGCATCCGGGTGGACCCCAAGGGGACCCAGGCATCCGGGTGGGCTCCCCATGACCCCAAAAGGACCCAGGCATCCGGGTGGACCCCAAAGGGACCCAGGCATCCGGGTGGGCTTCCCATGACCCCAAAGGGACCCAGGCATCCGAGTGGACCCAAAAGGGACCCAGGCGTCTGATTGGACCCCAAGGGGACCCAGGCATCCGGGTGGGCTCCCCATGACCCCAAAGAGACCCAGGCATCTGGGTGGGCTCCCCATGACCCCAAAGGGACCCAGGCATCCGGGCCCCCCATAACCCACTCCCATTGCCCCACAGCGCCCCCTGGGGTCCCGTTGCCCGGAGCTGCTGGTGGGGGCCGCCGCCCAGCGCCTGATTGGTCGGTTCCGCCGCCGCTTGGCCGCCATATCTCGCCGCATCGGGGACCGGAACCGGCGGCTGGAGCTGCCGTACCCCTACCTGGACCCCCAAAGCGTCACCGAGAGCGTCGCCATCTGAGGGGACCCCCAATGTCCCCATGGGGTCCCCAATGCACCCCAAGAATGTCCCCAATCAGCCCCCCTTGGATTGTCCCCAATGGCCCCATGGTGTCCCCAACTGACCCTCAAGAATGTCCCCAACCAACCCCCTTGGATCAGCCCCAATGTCCCCAAGGTGTCCCCAATGCACCCCAAGAATGTCCCCAATCAACCCCCCTTGGATTGTCCCCAATGGCCCCATGGTGTCCCCAATGCACCCTAAGAATGTCCCCAATCAACCCCCCTTGGATTGTCCCCAATGGCCCCATGGTGGCCCCAACCCATCATTCCAACCCAACCAATGTGTCCCCAACTCCATTGGGTCACCCCCAATGTCCCCATGGTGTCCCCAACTCATCATTCCAACCCAACCAATGTGTCCTCAATGTCCCCATGGTGGCCCCAATGCACCCCAAGAATGTCCCCCATCAACCCCCCTTGGATTGTCCCCAATGCCCCCATGGTGGCCCCAATGCACCCCAAGAATGTCCCCAATCAACCCCCAATGTCCCCATGGTGTCCCCAACGCACCCCAAGAATGTCCCCAATCAACCCCCCTTGGATTGTCCCCAATGTCCCAATGGTGTCCCCAATGCACCCCAAGAATGTCCCCAATCAACCCCCAATGTCCCCATGGTGTCCCCAATGCACCCCAAGAATGTCCCCAATCAACTCCCCTTGGATCACCCCCAATGTCCCCATGGTGTCCCCAACTCATCATCCCAACCCAACCAATGTGTCCCCAATGGCCCCATGGTGTCCCCAATGCACCCCAAGAATGTCCCCAATCAACCCCCCTTGGATTGTCCCCAATGGCCCCATGGTGTCCCCAATGCACCCTAAGAATGTCCCCAATCAATCCCCCTTGGATTGTCCCCAATGGCCCCATGGTGTCCCCAATGCACCCCAAGAATGTCCCCAATCAACCCCCCTTAGATTGTCCCCAATATCCCCATGGTGTCCCCAACGCACCCCAAGAATGTCCCCAATCAACCCCCCTTGGATTGTCCCCAATGGCCCCATGGTGTCCCCAATGCACCCCAAGAATGTCCCCAATCAACCCCCCTTGGATTGTCCCCAATGGCCCCATGGTGTCTCCAATGCACCCCAAGAATGTCCCCAATCAACTCCCCTTGGATCACCCCCAATGTCCCCATGGTGTCCCCAACGCATCCCAAGAATGTCCCCAATCAACCCCCCTTGGATTGTCCCCAATGGCCCCATGGTGTCCCCAATGCACCCCAAGAATGTCCCCAATCAACCCCCCTTGGATCACCCCCAATGTCCCCATGGTGTCCCCAATGCACCCCAAGAATGTCCCCAATCAACCCCTCTTGGATCGTCCCCAATGGCCCCATGGTGTCCCCAATGCACCCCAAGAATGTCCCCAATCAACCCCCCTTGGATCACCCCCAATGTCCCCATGGTGTCCCCAATGCACCCCGAGAATGTCCCCAATCAACCCCCCTTGGGTCACCCCCAATGTCCCCATGGTGTCCCCAACCCGTCATCTCAACCCAACCAATGTGTCCCCAAGACCCTTTGATCATCCCCAATGTCCCCATGGTGTCCCCAACCCCTCCAGGTGTCCCCAACCCTCCCAAATGTCCCCAATGACCCCACTGCCCCCAATGTCCCCATGGTGCCCCCAGTGTCCCCAATGTCCCCATTGCCCCCATTGCCCCCAATGTCCCCATTGACCCCAATACCCCCAATGTCCCCAATGACCCCAATGTCCCCAATACCCCCAATGTCCCCAATGCCCCCAGTACCCCCAATGTCCCCAATGCCCCCAGTACCCCCAATGACCCCAATACCCCCAATGTCCCCAATGTCCCCAATATCCCCATTGCCCCCAATGACCCCCATTGTCCCCAATGTCCCCAATACCCCCAATGTCCCCAATATCTCCATTGCCCCCAATGACCCCCATTGTCCCCAATGTCCCCCAGGGGGTGACACAGGCAATAAACACGGTTCCTCTGCACAGTGGGGACTGAGTTTGGGGACAAGGGACACGATGACAATGGGGACACAGTGGCCATGGGGACATCATGACCCATGGGGACAAGAGACACAAGGACAATGGGGACACCCTGGTCCGGGCCCGGACGCCTGGGTCCCCTCTGGAGGGGCTGGGGTCACTCGGACGCCTGGGTCCCCTGGTCCCTAGGTCCTCTATGGGGGGCTTGGAGACACCCGGACGCCTGGGTCCCCTGGTCCCTAGGTCCTCTATGGGGGGCTTGGGGCCACCCGGACGCCTGGGTCCCCTGCTCCCCGGACACCTGGGTCCCCTTTGGAAGGGTTGGGGACACCAGGACGCCTGGGTCCCTTGGTCCCTGGATGCCTGGGTCCTCTATGGGGGGGTTGGGGCCACCCGGACGCCTGGGTCCTCTATGGTGGGGTTGGGGCCACCAGGATGCCTGGGTCCCTTGGTCCCCGGACGCCTGGGTCCTCTATGAGGGGGTTGGGGCCACCCGAACGCCTGGGTTCCCTGGTCCCAGGATGCCTGGGTCCTCTATGGGGGATGTGGGGCCACCCGGATGCCTGGGTCCCCTATGGAGGGGTTGGGGCCACCCGGACGCCTGGGTCCCTTGGTCCCCGGATGCCTGGGTCCTCTATGGGGGGGTTGGGGCCACCTGGATGCCTGGGTCCTCTATGGGGGGGTTGGGGCCACTCGGACGCCTGGGTCCCCTGGTCCCTAGGTCCTCTATGGGGGGCTTGGGGCCACCCGGACGCCTGGGTCCCCTGCTCCCCGGACACCTGGGTCCCCTTTGGAAGGGTTGGGGCCACCAGGATGCCTGGGTCCCTTGGTCCCCGGATGCCTGGGTCCTCTATGGAGGTGTTGGGGCCACCCGGACGCCTGGGTCCCTTGGTCCCTGGATGCCTGGGTCTTCTATGGGGGGGTTGGGGCCACCCGGACGCCTGGGTCCTCTATGGGGGATGTGGGGCCACTTGGATGCCTGGGTCCCCTATGGAGGGGTTGGGGCCACCCGGACGCCTGGGTCCCCTGGTCCCCGGATGCCTGGGTCCCCTTTGGAAGGGTTGGGGACACCAGGATGCCTGGGTCCTCTATGGGGGGGTTGGGGCCACCCGGACGCCTGGGTCCCCTGTGTGACCACATTCAGGCTGCTCCAAGGCCACCCCATGTCCCCGCTGACGTCACCGCTGACGTCACCCAT
The DNA here is from genome assembly GCF_963082525.1 of Nesoenas mayeri. Classification (NCBI taxonomy): domain Eukaryota; kingdom Metazoa; phylum Chordata; class Aves; order Columbiformes; family Columbidae; genus Nesoenas; species Nesoenas mayeri. Next base: position 21,446 of record NW_027660002.1, read on the forward strand.
GACCTTCCCCGCCCCCCCTGGCCCCGCGCCCGCCCCTCCCCCAACCCCCCCCAAGGCCACGTGGGGGGAGGGGCCCGCAAAGGCCTCTGGGTAACCCCGCCCCTCCCCCACCTCCCGAACTCCTGGGTCCCTCCCCGGGGTGGGGGGGGGAGGGGCAGGAATGGGCTCACCTGGTTGGATGCGGCCCCTCCCCCCATCTTAGGGGACCCAGGTGTCCGGGGGGAGGGGGTGGGGAGGGGGAGGGGCTGCACCCGAACGCCTGGGTCCCCTATTGGGGGGAGGGGATGCACCCGAGCTCCTGGGTCCCCCATTGTGTGGGTGCTCGGTCCCCGAACTCCTGGGTCCCCTGTTGAGGGGAGAGGCTGCACCCGAACTCCTGGGTCCCCTATTGGGGAGGGGGCATCACCCGAACTCCTGGGTCCCCTAAAAGGATGGGGGGGAGGGAGGAGCATCTCCCGCACTCCTGGGTCCCCTATTGGGGGGGGGGCATCTCCCGAACTCCTGGGTCCCCTATTGGGTAGAGGGTCCGCACCCGAACTCCTGGGTCCCATTTTGGCTGGGGGGGGGTTGGGGGGTGGGGGGGGCATCTCCCGAACTCCTGGGTCCCCTATTGGGGGGGGGAATCACCCGAACTCCTGGGTCCCCTATTGGGGGGGGGATCACCCGAACTCCTGGGTCCCCTATTGAGGGGGGGGCATCTCCCGAACTCCTGGGTCCCCTATTGGGGGGGGGATCACCCGAACTCCTGGGTCCCCTATTGGGGGGGGGATCACCCGAACTCCTGGGTCCCCTATTGGGGGGGGGGCATCACCCGAACTCCTGGGTCCCATTTTGGTTGGGGGGGGGGGGGGGCATCTCCCGAACTCCTGGGTCCTCTATTGGGTAGAGGGTCCGCAACCGAACTCCTGGGTCCCATTTTGGCGGGGGGGGTTGGGGTTGGGGATGCACCCGAACTCCTGGGTCCCCCATTGTGTGGGTGCTCGGTCCCCGAACTCCTGGGTCCCCTGTTGAGGGGAGAGGCTGCACCCGAACTCCTGGGTCCCCTATTGGGGGGGGGGCATCACCCGAACTCCTGGGTCCCCTAAAAGGATGGGGGGGGGGGGAGGAGCATCTCCCGCACTCCTGGGTCCCCTATTGGGGGGGGGGCATCTCCCGAACTCCTGGGTCCCCTATTGGGGGGAGGGTCCGCACCCGAACTCCTGGGTCCCATTTTGGATGGGGGGGGTGGGGGGGGGGGGGATCTCCCGAATTCCTGGGTCCTCTATTGTGGGGGCGGGGCCATCACCCGAACTCCTGGGTCCCCTAAAAGGGGAGGAGGAGGAGGAGGAGGAGGGTGGGGGGGTGGGGGGAGGGACATCACCCGAACTCCTGGGTCCCCTATTGGGTAGAAGTTCCATCCCCGAACTCCTGGGTTCCTTATTGGTGGGGGCGGGGCCACCCCCCGAACTCCTGGGTCCCCGCGCGGCCGCCGCCGCCTCAGACGCTCCGAGCGGCGCGTGGTACGTGGGGTGGGGGGGGGGGGGGAGGGGGGGGACACGCACAACCCACGTCACGCGTGACGTAACGTGACGTCACGCGGGGACCCCCCCCCCAGGGATTTATAAGGGGGGGAAGCACGTGGCTGGGGGGGGTGGTGACGTCATAGGGGGCCACGTGTGTTTTGGGGGGGGGAAATCGGGGGGTTTTGGGGTCCCAGGGGGTTGGGGGGGGGGGGTGTCCCAGTTTGGGGGTCCCAGAGGGTTTTGGGGTCCCCATGGGGGTCTATGATGTTTTTGGGGGGTCCCTGGGGTGTCCCCAAGGTTTGGGGGTGTCGGGGGGGGTGTCCCCATGTTTTGGGGTACCCCCAATTTTGGGGTGTCCCCATGTCTGGGGGGGTCTCTGGAAGGTTGTTGAGGGGTGTCCCCAGTTTTGGGGTGTCCCCAATATTGGGGTCTCATGACTAAGGGGGTATCAGGGGTGTCCCCAATTTTGGGGGTGTCCCCATGTTTTGGGGTATCCCCAATTTTGGGATGTCCCCATGTCTGGGTGTCTCGAGGTGTGGGGGGGTTATCAGGGGGGTGTCCCCAGTTTTGGGGTGTCCCCAATATTGGGGTCTCATGACTAAGGGGGTATCAGGGGTGTCCCCAATTTTGGGGGTGTCCCCATGTTTTGGGGTATCCCCAATTTTGGGGTGTCCCCATGTCTGGGGGGGTCTCTGGAAGGTTGTTGAGGGGTGTCCTCAGTTTTGGGGTGTCCCCAATATTGGGGTCTCATGACTAAGGGGATATCAGGGGTGTCCCCACTTTTGGGGGTGTCCCCATGTTTTGGGGTGTCCCCACTTTTGGGGTGTCCCCATGTCTGGGTGTCTCGAGGTGTGGGGGGGTTATCAGGGGGGTGTCCCCAGTTTTGGGGTGTCCCCAATATTGGGGTCTCATGACTAAGGGGGTATCAGGGGTGTCCCCAATTTTGGGGGTGTCCCCATGTTTTGGGGTATCCCCAATTTTGGGGTGTCCCCATGTCTGGGGGGGTCTCTGGAAGGTTGTTGAAGGGTGTCCCCAGTTTTGGGGTGTCCCCAATATTGGGGTCTCATGACTAAGGGGGTATCAGGGGTGTCCCCACTTTTGGGGTGTCCCTATATCTGGGTGTCTTGGTGGGGGGTTGGGTTATAAGGGGGTGTGTCCCCACTTTTGGGGGTGTCCCCATGTTTTTGGGGGGTGTCCCCAGATGCAGGTGCTTCGTTTCTACGTGTTGGGGGGCGAGAGCGAGGGGACCCCCCCAACTTTGGGTTTGGGGTCCCCCCTGCGGGTGGCGCGGGAAGCGGAGCCGAGTGTCACCAGTGTCACCTGCGAGATCTGTTACTACGTGGGATGGGACGGTGAGGGGACAATGGGGGGGACAATGGGGGGACAATGGGGGGACAATGGGGGGACATTGAGGGGACAATGGGGAAGACATTGGGGGGACAATGGGGGGAATATGGGGACAGGGAGACGTGGGTTTTAGGACCCTGGGGTTACCACGGGTGGGTTTTAGGACCCTGGGGATACCACTGGTGGACTTTAGGACCCTGGGGATCCCCTGGGTGGGTTTTAGGACCCTGGGGATCCCCTGGGTGGGTTTTAGGACCCTGGGGTTACCATGGGTGGGTTTTAGGACCCTGGGGATGCCCTGGGTGGGTTTTGGGGTCTGTGGGTGGGTTTTGGGGTGTCTGGGTGGGTTTTAGGACCCTGGGGATCCCCTGGGTGGGTTTTGGGGTCTCTGGGTGGGTTTTGGGGTGTCTGGGTGGGTTTTGGGGGACATGGGGACATGGGGACAGGGGGACGTGGGTTTTAGGACCCTGGGGAACCCCTGGGTGGGTTTTGGGGTCTCTGGGTGGGTTTTAGGACCCTGGGGATCCCCTGGGTGGGTTTTGGGGTCTCTGGGTGGGTTTTGGGGTGTCCGGGTGGGTTTTAGGACCCTGGGGATCCCCTGGGTGGGTTTTGGGGTGTCTAGGTGGGTTTTAGGACCCTGGGGAACCCCTGGGTGGGTTTTGGGGTGTCTGGGTGGGTTTTGGGGTCTCTGGGTGGGTTTTAGGACCCTGGGGATCCCCTGAGTGGGTTTTGGGGTCTCTGGGTGGGTTTTGGGGGTGTCCAGGTGGGTTTTAGGACCCTGGGGATCCCCTGGGTGGGTTTTGGGGTCTCTGGGTGGGTTTGGGGGTGTCTAGGTGGGTTTTAGGACCCTGGGGATGCCCTGGGTGGGTTTTGGGGTGTCTGGGTGGGTTTTAGGACCCTGGGGATCCCCTGGGTGGGTTTTGGGGTGTCTGGGTGGGTTTTAGGACCCTGGGGATCCCCTGGGTGGGTTTGGGGGTGTCTGGGTGGGTTTTAGGACCCTGGGGATGCCCTGGGTGGGTTTTGGGGTGTCTGGATGGGTTTTAGGACCCTGGGGATCCCCTGGGTGGGTTTTGGGGGTGTCTGGGTGGGTTTTAGGACCCTGGGGATCCCCTGGGTGGGTTTTGGGGGTGTCTGGGTGGGTTTTAGGACCCTGGGGATGCCCTGGGTGGGTTTTGGGGGTGTCTGGATGGGTTTTAGGACCCTGGGGATCCCCTGGGTGGGTTTTGGGGGTGTCTGGGTGGGTTTTAGGACCCTGGGGATGCCCTGGGTGGGTTTTGGGGTGTCTGGGTGGGTTTTAGGACCCTGGGGATCCCCTGGGTGGGTTTTGGGGTGTCTGGGTGGGTTTTAGGACCCTGGGGATCCCCTGGGTGGGTTTTGGGGTGTCTGAGTGGGTTTTAGGACCCTGGGGATGCCCTGGGTGGGTTTTGGGGTGTCTGGGTGGGTTGTGGGTGACATGGGGACATGGGTGTTTTTGGGGTCCCCGACCGTGCCGTGTTTTGGGGTGCAGACCCCGCCCCCCCCACCCCCCCCCAGCTGCGGGTGCTGCGCTGGCTCTTGGGGTCCCCGTTGGGGGGAGGGGCCGACGTGTCCCCCCAAAGTCACCTGAGACCCCACGGACACCAACTGCTCCTGGAGATCGGGCCCAGGTAAGGGGGGCTATGGGGGTCCCATGGGTGCTATGGGGGTCCCATGGGTGCTGTGGGGGGTCTATGGGTGCTATGGGGGGTCACTATGGATGGGAGAGGGTCCCTATGGGGGTCCCATGGGTGCTATGGGGGTCCCATGGGTGCTATGGGGGAGTCACTGTGGGTGGGAGAGGGTCCCTATGGGGGTCCCATGGGTGTTATGGGGGTCCCATGGGTGCTATGGGGGGGGTCACTATGGGTGGGAGAGGGTCCCTATGGGGGTCCCATGGGTGCTATGGGAGTCTATGGGTGCTATGGGGGGGTCACTGTGGGTGGGAGAGGGTCCCTATGGAGGTCCCATTGGTGCTATAGGGGGTCTATGGGTGCTATGGGGGGTCACTATGGGTGGGAGAGGGTCCCTATGGGGGTCCCATGGGTGTTATGGAGGTCCCATGGGTGCTATGGGGGGGGTCACTATGGGTGGGAGAGGGTCCCTATGGGGGTCCCATGGGTGCTATGGGGGGGGTCACTATGGGTGGGAGAGGGTCTCTATGGAGGTCCCATTGGTGCTATGGGGGGTCTATGGGTGCTATGAGGGGTCACTGTGGGTGGGAGAGGGTCCCTATGGGGGTCCCATGGGTGCTATGGGGGTCCCATGGGTGCTATGGGGGGTCACTATGGGTGGGAGAGGGTCCCTATGGGGGTCCCATGGGTGCTATGGGGGTCCCATGGGTGCTATGGGGGGGGTCACTATGGGTGGGAGAGGGTCCCTATGGAGGTCCCATTGGTGCTATGGGGGGTCTATGGGTGCTATGGGGGGGTCACTGTGGGTGGGAGAGGGTCCCTATGGGGGTCCCATGGGTGCTATGGGGGTCCCATGGGTGCTATGGGGGGGGTCACTATGGGTGGGAGAGGGTCCCTATGGAGGTCCCATTGGTGCTATGGGGGGTCTATGGGTGCTATGGGGGGTCACTATGGGTGGGAGAGGGTCCCTATGGGGGTCCCATGGGTGCTATGGGGGTCCCATGGGTGCTATGGGGGGGTCACTGTGGGTGGGAGAGGGTCCCTATGGGGGTCCCATGGGTGCTACGGGGGGTCTATGGGTGCTATGGGGGGTCACTATGGGTGGGAGAGGGTCCCTATGGGGGTCCCATGGGTGCTATGGGGGTCCCATGGGTGCTATGGGGGGGTCACTGTGGGTGGGAGAGGGTCCCTATGGGGGTCCCATGGGTGCTATGGGGGTCCCATGGGTGCTGTGGGGCGTCACTATGGATGGGAGAGGGTTCCTATGGGGGTCCCATGGGTACTATGGGGTGGCCTTGGGTGCTATAGGTGGCTATGGGTGCTATGGGTATTATGGGGACCTTGGGTGCTATGGGGGTCTATGGGTGCTATGGGTATTATGGGGGTCTATGGGTGCTATGGGGGACTGGGGAGTCTCTATGGATGGGGGGGTCCCATGGGTGCTATGGGGGTCCAGTGGGTGCTATGGGGCTCCCATTGGTGCTGTGAGGGACCCATGGGTGCCATGGGGGTCCCATTGGTGCTGTGAGGGACCCATGGGTGCTATGAGGGACTCGTGGGTGCCATGAGGGACCCATGGGTGCCGTGGGGCTCCCATTGGTGCTATGAGGGACCCATGGGTGCTATGAGGGACCCGTGGGTGCCCTGGGGGTCCCATGGGTGCCATGGGGCTCCCATTGGTGCTATGAGGGACCCATGGGTGCCATGGGGGTCCTGTGGGTGCCATGGGGGTCCCATGGGTGCTATGGGGCTCCCATTGGTGCTATGAGGGACCCATGGGTGCTATGAGGGACGCATGGGTGCCCTAGGGGTCCCATGGGTGCCATGGGGATCCCATGGGTGCTATGGAGGACCCATGGGTGCCATGGGGGTCCTGTGGGTGCTATGGGGGTCCCGTGGGTGCTATGGGGCTCCCATTGGTGCTATGGGGGACCCATGGGTGCTATGAGGGACCCATGGGTGCTGTGGGGGTCCCATTGGTGCTATGGGGGACCCATGGGTGCCATGGGGATCCCGTGGGTGCCGTGGAGCTCCCATTGGTGCTATGAGGGACCCATGGGTGCCATGGGGTCCCATTAGTGCTATGAGGGACCCATGGGTGCCATGGGGGTCCCATTGGTGCTATGAGGGACCTGTGGGTGCCATGGGGGTCCCATGGGTGCCATGGGGGTCCCGTGGGTGCTATGGGGGGGGTCTTGGGTGCTATGGCGGTCCTGTGGGTGCTGTGGGGGTCCCATTGGTGCTATGGGGCTCCCATTAGTGCTATGAGGGACCCATGGGTGCTATGAGGGACCCGTGGGTGCTGTGGTGGTCCCATTGGTGCTATGAGGGACCCGTGGGTGCCATGGGGATCTCATGGGTGCTATGAGGGACCCATGGGTGCCATGGGGGTCCCATGGGTGCTATGGGGGTCCCATGGGTGCCGTGTCCCCAGGCTGGGGGTCACCACGGCCGCCTCCACCAACGCCGTGTCCCTGTGCTGGGCGGCCGGACTGGAACCCGTGCAGAGACTGGAACGGAGCCGCAGGGTCCTGCTGGAGGTGACAGGGACAGGGACATGGGATATGGGATATGGGATATGGGATATGGGGACATGGGATATGGGGATATGGGGACAGAGGGATATGGGGATATGGGACATGGGACATGAGGATATGGGGACATGGGGATATGGGATATGGGGACATGGGGACAGGGGGATATGGGGATATGGGATATGGGGATATGGGGACATGGGGATATGGGGATATGGGATATGGGGATATGGGGACAGGGGGACATGGGGATATGGGGACATGGGGACATGGGGATATGGGACATGGTGACATGGGACATGGGGACATGGGGATATGGGGATATGGGGACATGGGATATGGGGACATGGGATATGGGGATATGGGGATATGGGATATGGGGACATGGGGATATGGGGATATGGGATATGGGGATATGGGGATATGGGGATATGGGGACATGGGACATGGGACATGGGGACAGGGGGACATGGGGATATGGGGATATGGGGACATGGGATATGGGGACATGGGGATATGGGACATGGTGACATGGGACATGGGGACATGGTGATATGGGGACATGGGGACAGGGGGACATGGGGATATGGGGACATGGGGATATGGGATATGGGGATATGGGGATATGGGGACATGGGGATATGGGGATATGGGATATGGGGATATGGGGATATGGGGACAGGGAGTTATGGGGACATGGGGACATGGGACATGGGGACATGGGATATGGGGATATGGGGATATGGGGACATGGGGATATGGGACATGGTGACATGGGACATGGGACGTGGGACATGGGATATGGGGACAGGGGAACATGGTGATATGGGGACATGGCGACAGGGGGATATGGGGACAGGGGGACATGGGGACATGGGCTGTCCTGTGGGTCCCCTTGTCCCAAACTGTCTCTGGGGGTCCTGGTGTCCCCAAGAACTCCCTGACCCTGTCTGTCCCTGGTGTCCCCCTGTCCCTTTGTGTCCCCTCATATCCCCATGTCCCAGTGTCCCCATGTGCCTGTTGTCCCCAATTCTCCTTGGATGTCCCCAACTGTCCATGGGTGTCCCCATGTCCCTGGTGTCCCCATGTCCCTGATGTCCCCATGTCCCTGGTGTCCCCAGCTGTCCTTGGGTGTCCCCGATTTCCCCATGTCCCTGGTGTCCCCATGTCCCTGATGTCCCCATGTCCCTGGTGTCCCCAGCTGTCCTTGGGTGTCCCCGATTTCCCCATGTCCCTGGTGTCCCCATGTCCCTGGTGTCCCCAACTGTCCATGGGTGTCCCCATGTCCCTGGTGTCCCCAACTCTCCTTGGGTGTCCCCATGTTCCTGGTGTCCCCATGTCCCTGGTGTCCCCCTGTCCCCAAGTCCCCCTGTCCCCATGTCTCCCTGTCCCCATGTCCCAATATCCTCATATCCCCATATCCCCATGTCCCCATGTCCCCATGTCCCCATGTCCCCATGTCCCCATATCCCACATCCCCATATCCCCATGTCCCCATGTCCCCATATCCCCATGTCCCCATATCCCCATATCCCCATATCCCCATGTCCTCATGTCCGATGTCCCCATATCCCATATCCCCATGTCCCAATATCCCCATATCCCATATCCCCATGTCCCCATATCCCCATATCCCCATGTCCCCATGTCCCCATGTCCCCATATCCCATATCCCCATGTCCCCCTTTCCCCATGTCCCCATATCCCCATATCCCCATGTCCCCATGTCCCCATATCCCCCATGTCCCCATGTCCCCATATCCCCATGTCCCCATATCCCCATGTCCCCCTTTCCCCATGTCCCCATGTCCCCATATCCCCATGTCCCCATGTCCCCATATCCCCCATGTCCCCATGTCCCCATATCCCCATGTCCCCATGTCCCCATGTCCCCATATCCCATATCCCCATATCCCATATCCCCATGTCCCCATATCCCCATGTCCCCATATCCCCATATCCCCATGTCCCCCTTTCCCCATGTCCCCATATCCCCATATCCCCATGTCCCCATGTCCCCATATCCCCCATGTCCCCATGTCCCCATATCCCCATGTCCCCATATCCCCATGTCCCCCTTTCCCCATGTCCCCATATCCCCCTGTCCCCATATCCCATGTCCCCATATCCCCATGTCCCCATGTCCCCATATCCCCATATCCCCATACCCCATATCCCCATATCCCCATATCCCCATGTCCCCATATCCCCATGTCCCCATGTCCCCATATCCCCCTGTCCCCATATCCCCATATCCCCATGTCCCCATATCCCCATATCCCCATATCCCATATCCCCATATCCCCATGTCCCCATATCCCGATATCCCCATATCCCCATGTCCCCACATCCCCCTGTCCCCACCTGGGGGGTGACGGTGCCCGTGTCCCCATGTCCCCAGTTCTCGGGTCCCCCCCCGGCGGGGGCGCGGGTGGCGCTGAGCAGGGTGCTGAGCGACCCGGTGACGGAGCAGCTGTACCCGGAGCCACTTGTCACCTTCGATGTCCCCGTGTCCCCCGTCCCCGTCACCGTCATCGACGTCATGGGCAGGGGGGAGGAGGCGCTGGAGGAGGCCAATCGGGAGCTGGGTGAGGGGACATGGGGACATGGGGACAATGCGGGGGGGTGGGGACATGGGGACATGGGGATATGGGGATATGAGGATATGGGGATATGGGATATGGGGATATGGGATATGGGGACATGGGGACATGGGGATATGGGGATATGAGGATATGGGGATATGGGATATGGGGATATGGGGATATGGGGACAGGGGGACAGGGGGATATGGGGACATGGGGATATGGGGATATGGGATATGGGGACATGGGGAAAGAGGGACATGGGGACATGGGGATATGGGGACAGGGGGACATGGGGATATGGGGTATGGGGATATGGGATATGGGGGGACAGGGGGACATGGGGACAGAGAACATAGGGACATGGGGACATTGGGGGGATATGGGGACATAGGGACATGGGGATATGGGATATGGAGTCATGGGATATGGGGACAGAGTGACAGGGGGATATGGGGATATGGGATATGGGGACATGGAATATGGGGACAGGGGATATGGGGACATGGGGATATGGGATATGGGGACATGGGATATGGGGATATGGGGACATGGGGACAGGGGGATATGGGGATATGGGGATATGGGGATATGAGGACATGAGGACATGGGGATATGGGGACATGGGGATATGGGGATATGGGATATGGGAATATGGGGACATGGGGATATGGGGACATGGAGATATGGGGATATGGGGACAGGGGGACAGGGGGATATGGGGACAGGGGGATATGGGGACATGGGGATATGGGGACATGGGGACATGGGGACATGGGGACAGGGGGACATGGGGATATGGGGACATGGGGACATGGGGACAAGGGGATATGGGGACATGGGATATGGGGATGTGGGAACATGGGGATATGGGGATATGGGGATATGGGGACATGGGGACATGGGACATGGGGACATGGGGATATGGGGATATGGGGGATATGGGGACATGGGGACAGGGGGATATGGGGACATGGGGATATGGGGATATGGGGACATGGGGATATGGGGATGTGGGGACATGGGATATGGGGATGTGGGGACATGGGGACATGGGGATATGGGGACATGGGGACAGGGGGACAGGGGGATATGGGGATATGGGGGATATGGGGACATGGGGACATGGGGACATGGGGATATGGGGATATGGGGGATATGGGGATATGGGGACAGGGGGACAGGGGGATATGGGGACAGGGGGATATGGGGACAGGGGGATATGGGGACATGGGGATATGGGGATATGGGGACATGGGGACATGGGATATGGGGATATGGGGACATGGGGACATGGGGACAAGGGGATATGGGGACATGGGGATATGGGGATATGGGGATATGGGGACATGGGGACAGGGAGATATGGGGACATGGGGACATGGGGATATGGGGACATGGGGACAGGGGGACATGGGGACAGGGGGACATGGGGATATGGGGACATGGGGACATGGGGACAAGGGGATATGGGGACATGGGATATGGGGATGTGGGAACATGGGGATATGGGGATATGGGGACATGGGGACATGGGACATGGGGACATGGGGATATGGGGATATGAGGGATATGGGGACATGGGGACAGGGGGATATGGGGACAGGGGGATATGGGGACATGGGGATATGGGGATATGGGGACATGGGGACATGGGGACAAGGGGATATGGGGACATGGGATATGGGGATGTGGGGACATGGGGACATGGGGATATGGGGACATGGGGACAGGGGGACAGGGGGATATGGGGATATGGGGGATATGGGGACATGGGGACATGGGGATATGGGGATATGGGGGATATGGGGACATGGGGACATGGGGACATGGGGATATGGGGTTATGGGGGATATGGGGATATGGGGATATGGGGATATGGGGTTATGGGGGATATGGGGATATGGGGATATGGGGACAGGGGGATATGGGGACATGGGGATATGGGGATATGGGGACATGGGGACATGGGGACATGGGGGTATGGGGATATGGGGACATGGGGACAGGGAGATATGGGGACATGGGGACATAGGGACATGGGGACAGGGGGACAGGGGGATATGGGGACAGGGGGATATGGGGACATGGGGATATGGGGATGTGGGGACATGGGGATATGGGGATATGGGGATATGGGGACATGGGGACAGGGGGACATGGGGATATGGGGATATGGGGACATGGGGACATGGGCACATGGGGACATGGGCACATGGGCACATGGGGACATGGGCTCATGGGGGGTGTCCCACACTGTCCCCGTGTCCCCTGTCCCAGGTCTGGCGTTCGACCCCTGGGACCTGCAGTTCTACAGCCGCCTGTTCCGCCAGGCCGGGAGGGACCCCACCTCGGTGGAGCTGTTCGACCTGGCCCAGTCCAACAGGTGTCCCCCGCGTCCCCAACGTCCCCAAGGGTCCCCAAGGGCCCCCTAAGAGTGCCCAAGGGTGCCCAAGGGTCCCCAAGGGTGCCCAAGGATGCCCAAGGGTTCCCAAGGGTGCCAGAGCATCCCCAAGAGTCTCCAAGGGTGCCCAAGCGTCCCCAACATCCCCAACGTCCCCAACGTCCCCGATGTCCCCAACGTCCCCAAGGGTGCCCAAAGGTGCCCAAGGGTGCCCAAGGGTCCCCAGGTGTCCACAAAGGTCTCCAAGGGTCCCCAAGGGTCCCCAAGGGCCCCCTAAGAGTGCCCAAGGGTGCCCAAGGGTCCCCAAGGGTGCCCAAGGATGCCCTAAGGGTGCCCAAGGGTGCCCAAGGGTTCCCAAGGGTCTCCAAGGGTTCCCAAGGGTGCCCAAGGGTGCCCAGGGTTCCCCAACGTCCCCAAGGGTCCCCAAGGGTCCCCTAAGAGTGCCCAAGGGTGCCAAATCGTCCCCAAGGGTCCCCAACGTCCCCAATTGCGGGGGAGGTGGGGACATTGGGGACATGGGGACATGGGGATATGGGGACATGGGGACATGGGGATATGGGGAAAGCGTCCCCAAGGGTCCCCAAGGGTGCCCAAGGTTGCCCAAGGGTCCCCAAGAGTCTCCAAGGGTGCCCAAGGGTGCCCAGGTGCCCCCAAGGTCTCCAAGGGTGCCCAAGGGTGCCCAAGGGTCCCCAACGTCCCCAAGCATCCCCAAGGGTTTCCAAGGGTGCCCAAGTGTGCCCAAGGGTGCCCAATGTCCCCAAGGGTCCCCAATATCCCCATATCCCCATATCCCCATGTCCCCCTTTCCCATGTCCCCATATCCCCATGTCCCCATGTCCCCATATCCCCATATCCCCATATCCCCACATCCCCATATCCCCATATCCCCATATCCCATATCCCCATGTCCCCATGTCCCCATATCCCCATATCCCCCTGTCCCCATGTCCCCATGTCCCCATGTCCCCATGTCCCCATATCCCATATCCCATATCCCCATGTCCCCATATCCCCATGTCCCCATATCCCCATATCCCCATATCCCACATCCCCACATCCCCATATCCCCATGTCCCCATGTCCCCATGTCCCCATATCCCCATGTCCCCATGTCCCCTGTCCCCATGTCCCCCTGTCCCTCTGTCCCCATATCCCATATCCCCATGTCCCCATATCCCCATGTCCCCATATCCCATGTCCCCATATCCCCATGTCCCCATATCCCCATATCCCCCTGTCCCCATATCCCCCTGTCCCCATGTCCCCATATCCCCATGTCCCCATGTCCCATATCCCCATGTCCCATATCCCCATGTCCCCATATCCCCATATCCCCATATCCCCATATCCCCATATCCCCCTGTCCCCATGTCCCCTGTCCCCCTGTCCCTCTGACGTCCCTGTCCCCTGTCCCCTGTCCCAGCGAGCACAGCCGCCATTGGTTCTTCAAGGGGCGCTTGGTGGTTGACGGGCGGGCGGAACCCCAGACGCTGTTCCAGAGCATCATGGGAACCCAACGCTCGTCCAACCCCAACAACGTCATCAAGTTCTGTGACAACAGCAGGTGACACCCGGGGACACCACCATGAGTGGCCATGGTGACCATGACGTAGACGTTGGGTGATGGCACCACCCCCATTGACCATGACATTGAGTTTGGGTGATGCCACCAACCCTATTGACCATGACATTGAGTTTTGGTCATGCCACCACCCATGGGTGACCATGCCATTGAGTCTGGGTGATGCCACCACCTCCATTGACCATGACATGAAGTTTGGGTGATGCCACCACCCATGGGTGACCATGACATAGACATTGGGTGATGCCACCACCCCCATTGACCATGACATTGAGTTTGGGTGATGCCACCAACCCTATTGACCATGACATTGAGTTTGGGTGATGCCACCAACCCCATTGACCATGACATAGAGTTTGGGTGATGCCACCAACCCCATTGACCATGACATGAAGTTGGGATGATGCCACCAACCCCATTGACCATGACATTGAGTTTGGGTGATGCCACCAACCCCAGTTACCCCTGACATTGACTTTGGGTGATGCCACCACCCCCATTGACCATAACATTGAGTCTGAGTGACGCCACCACCCCCATTGACCATGACATTGAGTTTGGGTGATGCCACCACCCATGGGTGACCATAACATAGACATTGGGTGATGCCACCAACACCAGTTGACCATGACATTGAGTTTGGATGATGCCACCACCCCCATTGACCATGCCATTGAGTTTGGGTGATGCCACCACCCATGGGTGACTATGACATGAACTTTGGGTGATACCACCACTCCCATTGACCATGCCATTGAGTTTGGATGATGCCACCAACCCCATTGACCATGACATAGACATTGGGTGGTGCCACCACCCATGGGTGACTATGACATTGAGTTTGGGAGATGCCACCAACCCCAGTTGACCATGACATTGACACTGGGTGATGCCACCAACCCCATTGACCATGACATTGAGTTTGGATGATGCCACCAACCCCATTGACCATGACATGAACTTTGGGTGATGCCACCACCCATGGGTGACCATGCCATTGAGTTTGGGTGATGCCACCACCCATGGGTGACCATGACATGAACTTCAGATGGTGCCACCAACCCTAGTTGACCATGACATAGACATTGGGTGGTTCTGTCACCCATGGGTGACCATGACATGAAGTTTGGGTGATGCCACCAACCCCAGTTGACCATGACATTGACTTTGGGTGATGCCACCACCCCCATTGACCATAACATAGACATTGGGTGGTGACATCACCCATGGGTGACCATGCCATTGACTTTGGGTGATGCCACCACCCCCATTGACCACACCATTGACTTTGGGTGATGCCACCACCCATAGGCGACCATCCCATAGAGATCTGGTGGTGCCATCACCCCCCTTAACCCCCATTGTCCCCCCCAGCGCCATCCGCGGTGTCACCATCACCACCTTGTGCCCCCGCGACCCCACTCAACCCAGCCCCATGGTCCCCGTCACCTCCACCCGCCACGTCACCTTCACCGCCGAGACCCACAACTTCCCCACCGGTGGGTGCCGAATGGGCGGGGCTATGGGCGTGGCCAATGGGTGGGCGTGTCCTAACGAGACCACGCCCCCCTCCCCTTGTAGCCGTCGCCCCATTCGCCGGCGCCACCACCGGGACGGGCGGGCGCATCCGTGACGTCCAATGCGCCGGTCGCGGCGCCCACGTCATCGCCGGCACCGCGGGGTACAGTTTCGGTCAACTGCTGCTGCCCGGTGAGGGGACCCCCAAATATACCCCTGGGTGGGACCCCAAAACCCAATGGGACCCCAAAATTGCCTTAAATTCACCCCAAAATTCACCCTGGAGACCCCAAGTTGTCCCAAAGCTCCTGGAGATGCCACAACCCAACGGGACCATGTAACTCAATGGGACCCCAAATTCCCACCCAGGGGACACCCCAATATCTTCCCAAAGCTCTTGGGGACCCCAAAACCCAATGGGACCCCAAAATTGCCTTAAATTCACCCCAAAATTCACCCGGGAGACCCCAAGTTGTCCCAAAGCTCCTGGAGATGCCAAAACTCAACGGGACCATGAAACTCAATGGGACCCCAAATTCCTACCCAGGGACACCCCAATATCTCCCCAAACCTCCTGTGGACCCTCAAAGTTCCCCAGAGACCCCAAAACCCAATAGGACCCCAAAATTGCCTTAAATTCACCCCCAAATTCACCCTGGAGACCCCAAGTTGTCCCAAAGCTCCTGGAGATGCCACAACCCAACGGGACCATGAAACTCAATGGGACCCCAAATTCCTACCCAGGGACACCCCAATATCTCCACAAACCTCCTGGGCACCCCAAAACCTACAGGGGACCCCAAAACTCAATGGGACCCCAAATTCCCACCCAGGGATCCCAGAACCCAATGGGACCCCAAAACCCAATGAGACCCCAAATTCCCACCCAGGGACACCCCAATATCTCCCCAAAGCTCCTGGGCACCCCAAAACTCAATGGGACCTCAAATTCCCACCCAGGGACCCCAAAACCCAATGGGACCCCAAAACCCAATGGGACCCCAAATTCCCACCCAGGGACCCCAAAACCCAATGGGACCCTAAAACCCAATGGGACCCCAAATTCCCACCCAGGGACCCCAAAACCCAATGGGACCCAAAAACCCAATGGGACCCCAAATTCCCACCCAGGGACCCCAAAACTCAATGGGACCCCAAAACCCAATGGGACCCCCCGAAACCTTGTGAACCCCCAAATCTCCCCATTTCCCCCCAAACTTGGGGTCCCCCCACCTATGGGAACCTACAGGGGACCCCAAAACCTACAGGGGACCTCAAAACCCAATGGGACCCCAAATTCCCACCCAGGGACCCCAGAACCCAATGGGACCCCAAAACCCAATGGGAGCCCAAATTCCCACCCAGGGACCCCAAAACCCAATGGGACCCCAAAACCCAATGGGGCCCCAAATTCCCCCCAAGGACCCCCCAACATCTCCCCAAACCTCCTGGGGACTCCAAAATCCAATGGGACCCCAAAACCCAATTGGACCCCAAATTCCCACCCAGGGACCCCAAAACCCAATGGGACCCCAAATTCCCCCCATGAACCCCCCAACATCTCCCCAAACCTCCTGGGGACCCCAAAACCTACAGGGACCCCCCGAAACCTTGTGAACCCCCAAATCTCTCTAACACCCCCCCCCCCCAAATCTTGGGGTCCCCCCCCAGGTTACGAGCTGCCCTGGGAGGACGCGACTCTGCCGTACCCCAAAACCTTCGCGCGCCCCCTGGAAGTCGCCATTGGTGCCAGTGACGGCGCCAGCGACTACGGCAACAAATTTGGGGAGCCCCTGGTGGCCGGTGAGGACATTGGGGACATTTTGGGGGGGACATTTTGGGGGGGACGTTTTTGAGGGGGTGACCAAAGAGATTTGGGGTTTTGGGGACCTTTGGGGGTTCCCTATGGGATTGGGGAGGCTTGGGGAGGTTTGGGGATACTCTTGGGGACACCCAAAGGTCTTGGGGACACCCAGTGGCCTTGGGGACACCTTGGGGGGTCTTGGGGACACTTGGGGACACCCAAAGGTCTTGGGGACACCCAATGGCCTTGGGGACTCTTGGGGACACCCAATGGCATTGAGGACTCTTGGGGTCTCTTGGTGACACCCAATGGACTTGGGGACTCTTGGGGTCCTTTGGGGACCCTCTTGGGGACACCCAAAGGTCTTGGGGACACTCAATGGCCTTGGGGACACCTTGGGGGCTCTTGGGGACACTTGGGGACACCCAATGGCCTTGGGGACTCTTGGGGACTCTTGGGGACACCCAAAGGTCTTGGGGACATTTAGGGACCCTCTTGGTGACACCCAAAGCTCTTGGTGACACCCACTGGCCTTGGGGACTCTTGGGGACTCTTGGGGACACCCAATGGCATTGAGGACTCTTGGGGACACTCTTGGTGACACCCAAAGCTCTTGGGGACACCCAATGGCCTTGAGGACTCTTGGGGACCCTCTTGGTGACACCCAATGGCCTTGAGGACTCTTGGGGTCTCTTGGTGACACCCAAAGCTCTTGGGGACACCCAATGACCTTGAGGACTCTTGGGGACTCTTGGGGACTCTTGGTGACACCCAATGGCCTTGGGGACACCCAATGGCCTTGAGGACTCTTGGGGTCTCTTGGGGACACCCAAAGCTCTTGGGGACATTTAGGGACCCTCTTGGTGACACCCAAAGCTCTTGGGGACACCCAATGGCCTTGGGGACTCTTGGGGACCCTCTTGGTGACACCCAAAGCTCTTGGGGACACCCAATGGCCTTGGGGACTCTTGGGGACTCTTGGGGACACCCTATGGCTATGGGGACATTTAGGGACCCTCTTGGTGACACCCAAAGCTCTTGGTGACACCCAATGGCCTTGGGTCTCTTGGGGACACCCAATGGCATTGAGGACTCTTGGGGACTCTTGGGGACACCCAAAGCTCTCGGGGACATTTAGGGACCCTCTTGGTGACACCAAAGCTCTTGGTGACACCCAATGGCCTTGAGGACTCTTGGGGACTCTTGGGGACCATTGGGGACACCCAATTGCCTTGGGGACTCTTGGTGACACCCAATGGCCTTGTGGACTCTTGGGGACACTTATTGACCCTTTTGGTGCCCCCCAATGCCCTTGAGGACCCCAAACCCACTTGACCCCTTCCCGATGGGTCCCCCAAGCCCCCGTGGCCACCCCAGGGTGCCCGTTGTCCCCTATGGGTGCCCCGGGTGACATGGGTGACACGGGTGCTGTGTCCCCAGGCTTCGCGCGCTCCTTCGGGCAGGTGACGCCGTGCGGCCGGCGCCGCGAGTGGCTCAAGCCCATCATGTTCAGCGGCGGCGTCGGCGCCATCGACCAGCGGCACGTGCGCAAGGAGCCGCCGCGGCCCGGTGAGACCCCATGGGACACATAGGGACCCACAGAACCCCATTGGAATCCATAGGGACTCATAGAACCCCATTGGAACCCATAGGAACCAATAAAACCCCATAGGAACCCATAGGGACTCATAGAACCCCATTGGAACCCATAGGGACCCCAAAGCCCCCATAGAATTCCATAGAACCCATAGGAACACATAGGAACACATAGGAACCCATAGAACTCCATAGAATCCCATAGGACCCCATAGGGATCCATAGAACCCCATAGGAACTCATAGGAACCCATAGAACCCCATAGGAACCCACACAACTCCATAGAACCCTATAGAACCCCCTAGAAACCCATATGAACACATAAGACCTCATAGGAACCCATAGGAACCCACAGGAACCCGTAGAACTCCATAGAACCCATAGGAACCCAGAGAACTCCATAGAACCCATAGGAACAAATAGGAACTCAGAGAACTCCATAGAACCCATAGGAACACATAGGAACCCATAGAACCCCATAGAACTCCACAGAACCCATAGAACCCCATAGGGACCCATGGAACTCCATAGAACCCATAGGAACCCATAGAACCCCATAGGAACTGATAGGAACCCATAAGACCTCATAGGAACCCATAGGAACCCATAGAACCCCATTGGAACTCATAGAACCCATAGGAATCCATAGAACTCCATAGAACCCATAGGAACACATAGGAACCCAGAGAACTCCATAGAACTCCACAGAACCCATAGAACCCCATAGGGACCCATAGAACTCCATAGAACCCATAGGAACCCATAGAACCCCATAGGAACTGATAGGAACCCATAAGACCTCATAGGAACCCATAAGACCTCATAGGAACCCATAGGAACCCATAGAACTCCATAGAACCCATAGGAACACATAGGAACACATAGGAACCCATAGAACCCCATTGGAACTCATAGAACCCATAGGAATCCATAGAACTCCATAGAACCCATAAGACCTCATACGAGCCCATAGAACTCCATAGAACCCATAGGAACACATAGGAATCCATAGAATCCCATTGGAAGCCATAGGGACCCATAGAACCCCATTGGAACCCATAGGAACCCATAGAACCCCATTGGAAGCCATAGGAACCGATAAAACCCCATAGGAACCCATAGAACCCCATTGGAAGCCATAGGAACTGATAAAACCCCATAGGAACCCATAAGAACCCATAGAAACCCATTGGAAGCCATAGGGACCCATAGAACCCCATTGGAACCCATAGGGACCCATAGAACCCCATTGGAACCCATAGGAACCCATAGAACCCCATTGGAACTCATAGAACCCCATTGGAACTCATAGAACCCATAGGAATCCATAGAACCCATAGGAACCCATAGAACTCCATAGAACCCATAGGGACTCAGAGAACCCCATAGAACTCCATAGGGACCCATAGAACCCCATTGGAACACATAGGAACCCATAGAACCTCATAGGCACCATCGACCAGCAGCACGTGCGCAAGGAGCCACCGCGGCCCGGTGAGACCCCATGGGACCCATAGGGACCCATAGAACCCATAGGGATCCATAGAAACCCATAGAACTCCATAGGGACCCATAGAACTTCATAGGGACCCATAGAACCCATAGGGATCCATAGAACCCCATAGAACTCCATAGGGACCCATAGAACCCATAGGGATCCATAGGGACCCATAAGACCTCATAGGAACCCATAGAACTCCATAGAACCCATAGGAATCCATAGAATCCATAGAACCCCCTAGAAACCCATAGGAACCCATAAGACCTCATAGGAACCCATAGAACTCCACAGAACCTATAGGAACGCATAGAACTCCACAGAACCCATAGGAACCCATAGGGACCCATAGGAACCCATAGAACCCCATAGCGACGCCAAAACCCCATAGGACCCATAGGAACCCATAGAACCCCATTGGAACCCATAGAACCCCATAGGAACTCATAGGAACCCATAAGACCTCATAGGAACCCATAGAACTCCATAGGAACTCATAGAACCCATAGAACCCCATAGAACCCATAGAACTCCATAGAACCCATAGGAACGCATAGGAACCCAGAGAACCCCATAGAACTCCACAGAACCCATAGAACCCCATAGGGACCCATAGAACTCCATAGAACCCATAGGAACCCATAGAACCCCATAGGAACTGATAGGAACCCATAAGACCTCATAGGAACCCATAAGACCTCATAGGAACCCATAGGAACCCATAGAACTCCATAGAACCCATAGGAACACATAGGAACACATAGGAACCCATAGAACCCCATTGGAACTCATAGAACCCATAGGGATCCATAGAACTCCATAGAACCCATAGGAACACATAGGAACCCAGAGAACTCCATAGAATCCCATAGGGACCTCAAAACCCCCATAGAATTCCATAGAACCCATAGAACCCCATAGGAAGCCATAGGGACCCATAAGACCTCATAGGAACCCATAGAACTCCATAGAACACATAGGAACCCATAGAACTCCATAGAACCCATAGGAACACATAGGAACCCATAGAACTCCATGGAACACATAGGGACCCATAGGGACCCATAGAACCCCATAGAAACCCATAGGGACCCATAGAACCCATAGGGATCCATATAACCCCATAGAACTCCATAGGGACCCATAGAACCCCATTGGAACCCATAGGAACCCATAAGACCTCATAGGAACCCATAGAACTCCATAGAACCCCATAGGAACCCATAGAACTCCATTGGAACTCATAGAACCCATAGGAACCCATAGAACTGCAGAGAACCCATAGGAACACATAGGGACCCATAGGAACCCATAGGAACCCACAGAACTCCATAGAACCCATAGGAACACATAGGAACCCATAGAACCCCGTAGGAACCCATAGGGACCCATAGAACTCCATAGGGACCCATAGAACCCCATTGGAACCCACAGAACCCCATTGGAAGCCATAGAGACCCATAGAACTCCATAGGAACCCATAGAACCCCATAGAACCCCCTAGAAACCCATAGGAACCCATAAGACCTCATAGGAACCCATAGGAACCCATAGAACTCCATAGAACCCATAGGAACCCCCAAATCCCCCCTGACACCCCAATATTCCCCATGAACCCCCAATATCCCCCTGAACCCCCAAATCCCCCCTTGAACCCCCAAATCACCCCCCAGGACCCCCCTGAACCCCCAAATCCTCCTGGGACCCCCAAATCCCCCCTGACACCTCAATATCCCCTTGAACCCCCAAATCCCCCCATGAACCCCCAAATCCTCCTGGGACCCCCCAAATCCCCCCCAACACCCCAATATTCCCCATGAACCCCCAATATCCCCTTGAACCCCCAAATACCCCCCAGGACCCCCCTGAACCCCCAAATCATCCTGGGACCCCCAAATACTCCTTGAACCCCCAAATCCCCCCCCAACACCCCAATATCCCCTTGAACCCCCAAATCCTCCCCTGAACCCCCAAATCCCCCCCCGAATCCCCAAATCCCCCCCTGACACCCCAATATCCCCTTGAACCCCCAAATCCCTCCTGAACCCCCAAATCCCCCCTGAACCCCAATATCCCCCCCAGGACCCCAATATCCCCCTGAACCCCCAATTACCCCATAGGAACCCCCTGAACCCCCAAATCCCCCCTGAACCCCCAAATCCCCTCCAGGACCCCCCTGAACCCCCAAATCATCCTGGGACCCCCAAATCCCTCCTGACACCCCAATATCCCCCTGAACCCCCAATATCCCCCTGAACCCCCAAATCCCCCCCTGAACCCCCAAATCCCCCCTGACACCCCAATATCCCCTTGAACCCCCCAAATCCCCCAATGACCCCCAAATGCCCCTCCTGACACCCCAATATACCCCTGAACCCCCAAATCCCCCTCTGACACCCCAATATACCCATGAACCCCCAAATCCCCCCCAGAACCCTTAAATCCCCCCTGACACCCCAATATCCCCCCCAGGACCCCAATATCCCCCTGAACCCCCAATTACCCCATAGAAACCCCCTGAACCCCCAAATCCCCCCTGAACCCCCAAATCCCCCCCTGACACCCCAATTTCCCCCTGAACCCCCAATTACCCCATAGGAACCCCATGAACCCCCAAATCCCCCCTGAACCCCCAAATCCCCCCCAGGACCCCCCTGAACCCCAAATCCTCCTGGGACCCCCAAATCCCACCCATGAACCCCCAAATCCCCCCCTGACACCCCAATATCCCCTTGAACCCCCAAATCCCCCCCAGGACCCCCAAATCCCCCCCTGACACCTCAATATCCCCTTGAACCCCCAAATCCCCCCATAAACCCCCAAATCCCCCCTGAACCCCCAATTCCCCCCCCCAGGACCCCCCTGAACCCCCAAATCCTCCTGGGACCCCCAAATCCCCCCTGACACCCCAATATCCCCTTGAACCCCCAAATCCTCCCCTGAACCCCCAAATCCCCCCTGAATCCCCAAATCCCCCCTGACACCCCAATATCCCCTTGAACCCCCAAATCCCCCCAGGACCCCCCTGAACCCCCAAATCCCCCCTGAACCCACAAATCCCCCCCGACACCCCAATATCCCCTTGAACCCCCAAATCCCCCCCATGAACCTCTAATATCACCCTGAACCCCCAAATCTTGACCCCCATTTTTGGGGTGTCCCCAGGGATGCTGGTGGTGAAGTTGGGGGGCCCCGTGTACCGCATCGGCGTGGGGGGAGGGGCGGCCTCGTCCATCCAGGTAATTGGGGAGGGGGTCCCCAAAATATGACACCCCCCAAAATAGCGTAAATTTGGGGGATTTTGGGGGGAATTTTGGGGATTTTTGGGGGATTTTGGGGGAAATTTGGGGGAATTTTGGAGGATTTTGGGGGGAAATTTGGGGGAATTTTGGGGGGAATTTTGGGGTGAAATTTGGGGGAAATTTGGGGGAATTTTGGGGAATTTTGGGGGATTTTGGGGGGAATTTTGGGGAAATTGGGGAGGATTTTTGGGGGAATTTTGGGGAAAATTTGGGGGATTTTTGGGGGAAATTGGGGTGAAAATTGGGGTGAAAATTGGGGGAATTTTGGGGAAATTTGGGGGAATTTTGGGAAGAAAAATTGGGGGGAATTTTGGGGAATTTTGGGGGAATTTGGGGGATTTGGGGGGAAATTTGGGGGATTTTTGGGGGGAAATTTGGGGGAATTTTGGGGGATTTTGGGGAATTTTGGGGGAAATTTGGGGAATTTTGGGGAATTTTGGGGGGAATTTTGGGGGAATTTTGGGGGAATTTTGGGAGAATTTGGGGGATATTTGGGGGAATTTTGGGGATTTGAGGAAATTTGGGGGGAATTTGGGGGGATTTTGGGGAATTTTGGGGGAAAATTTGGGTGGAAATTTTGTGGAATTTGGGGGAATTTTGGGAAAATTTTGGGGAATTTTGGGGGGAAATTTGGGGGAATTTTGGGGTGAAAATTGGGAATTTGGGGTGAAATTTTGGGGTGAAAATTGTGGGGATTTTGGGGAGAAATTTGGGGGATTTGGGGGGATTTTGGGGATTTTGGGGGGATTTGTGGGAAATTTGGGGGAATTTTGGGGTGAAAATTGGGGGGATTTTGGGGAGAAATTTGGGGGGATTTGGGGGGAAATTTTGGGGAAATTTTGGGGGAATTTGGGGGGAAATTTGGGAGATTTTGGGGGGAATTTTGAGGGAATTTGAGGAAATTTGGGGGGAATTTTGGGGGATTTTGGGGGAAATTTGGGTGGAAATTTTGTGGAATTTGGGGGAATTTTGGGAAAATTTTGAGGGAATATTGGGGGGAGTTTTGGGGTGAATTTTGGGGGAATTTTGAGGGAAATTTGGGGGATTTGGGGGAAATTTTGGGGAATTTGAGGGAAATTTGGGGGGAATTTTGGGGAATTTTGGGGATTTTGGGGGATTTGGGGGGGAATTTTGGGGGAATTTTGGGGGAATTTTGGGAAATTTGGGGGCAAATTTTGGGATGTTTGTGGGAAATTTGGGGGGAATTTTGGGGCAATTTTGTGGAATTTGGGGGAATTTTGGGAAATTTTGGGGGAATATTTGGGGGAAATTTGGGGGGAATTTTGGGGGAATTTGAGGGAAATTTGGGGTGAATTTTGGGGAATTTGAGGGAAATTTGGGGGATGATTTTGGGGGGAATTTGGGGGGAATTTGAGGGATTTTGGGGGGGAAATTTTGGGGGAATTTTGGGGGGGAAATTTGGGGGAAATTTCGGTGGAAATTTTGTGGAATTTTGTGGAAATTTGGGTGGAAATTTTGTGGAAATTTGGGGGAAAATTGGGGGAATTTGGGGGGAATTTTGGGGGATATTTGGGGGAATTTTGGGGGGAAATTTGGGGGAAATTTTGGGTGGAAATTTGGGGGAATTTGGGGGGAAATTTGGGAGATTTTGGGGGAAATTTTAAGGATTTGAGGGAAATTTGGGGGGAATTTTGGGGGATTTGGGGGGAAATTTGGGTGGAAATTTTGTGGAATTTGGGGGAATTTTGGGGAAATTTTGGGGGAATATTGGGGGGAGTTTTGGGGTGAATTTTGGGGGAATTTGAGGGAAATTTGGGGGATTTTGGGGGGAATTTGTGGAATTTGAGGGAAATTTGAGGGGAATTTTCGGAGTGAATTTTGGGGGAATTGAGGGAAATTTGGGGGATTTGGGGGAAATTTTGGGGAATTTGAGGGAAATTTGGGGGGAATTTTGGGGGAATTTTGGGGATTTTGGGGGATTTGGGGGGAAATTTGGGGGAATTTGGGGGAATTTTGGGGGAATTTTGGGAAATTTGGGGGCAAATTTTGGGGATGTTTGTGGAAATTTGGGGGGAATTTTGGGGCAATTTTGTGGAATTTGGGGGAATTTTGGGAAAATTTTGGGGGAATATTTGGGGGAAATTTGGGGGGAATTTTGGGTGTGAATTTTGGGGGAATTTGAGGGAAATTTGGGTGAATTTTGGGGGAATTTGAGGGAAATTTGGGGGATTTTGGGGGGAATTTGGGGGAATTTGGGGGGATTTTGGGGGGAAATTTGGGGGAATTTTGGGGGGGGAAATTTCGGTGGAAATTTTGTGGAATTTTGTGGAAATTTGGGTGGAAATTTTGTGGAATTTGGGGGAAAATTGGGGGAATTTGGGGGAAATTTGGGGGAGAATTTTGGGGGATATTTGGGGAAATTTTGGGGGGAAATTTGGGGGGAATTTTGGGGGGAAATTTGGGGGAATTTGGGGGGGAAATTTGGGAGATTTTGGGGGGAATTTTGAGGGAATTTGAGGGAAAATTTGGGGGGGAATTTTGGGGGATTTTGGGGGAAAATTTGGGTGGAAATTTTGTGGAATTTGGGGGAATTTTGGGAAAATTTTGAGGGAATATTGGGGGGAGTTTTGGGGTGAATTTTGGGGGGAATTTGAGGGAAATTTGGGGGGATTTGGGGGAAATTTTGGGGAATTTGAGGGAAATTTGGGGGGGAATTTTGGGGGGAATTTTGGGGGAATTTTGGGGATTTTGTGGGGGATTTGGGGGGGGAAATTTGGGGGAATTTGGGGGAATTTTTGGGAAATTTGGGGGGCAAATTTTGGGGATGTTTGTGGGAAATTTGGGGGAATTTTGGGGCAATTTTGTGGAATTTGGGGGAATTTTGGGAAAATTTTGGGGGAATATTTGGGGAAAATTTGGGGGGGAATTTTGGGGGAATTTGAGGGAAATTTTGGGGTGAATTTTGGGGGAATTTGAGGGAAATTTGGGGGATTTTGGGGGGAATTTGGGGGATTTTGGGGGGAAATTTGGGGGGAATTTTTGGGGGGAAATTTGGGGGGAAATTTCGGTGGAAATTTTGTGGAATTTTGTGGAAATTTGGGTGGAAATTTTGTGGAATTTGGGGGGAAAATTGGGGGATTTTGGGGAATTTGGAGTGGAGGATTTTGGGGGGGCAATTTTGGGGAATTTGGGGAGAATTTTGGGGGAATTTTGGGGGGAAATTTGGGGGATTATTGGGGGAATTTTGGGGAAATTTGGGGGAATTTTTGGGAGAAATTTGGGGCAATTTTGGGGTGAAATTTGGGGTGAGATTTGGGGGGGAATTTTGGGGAAAATTGGGGGAATTTTGGGGGGAAACTTGGGGGAATTTGGGGGAAATTTGAGGGATTTTGGGGAGAATTTTGGAATTTTGGGGGGAAATTTTGTGGAATTTGGGGAAATTTGGGGGAATTTTGGGGGAAATTTTTGTGGAAAATTGGGTGGAAATTTTGGGGAATTTGGGGGGAAATTTGGGGAAAATTGTGGGGAAATTTGGGTGGAAATTTTGTGGACTTTTGGGGGAATTTTGGGTGGAAATTTTGTGGATTTTGGGGAATTTGGGGAAATTTGGGTGGAAATTTTGTGGAATTTGGGGAAATTTGGGAGAATTTTGGGGAAATTTGGGGGAAGTTTTGGGGGATTTTGGGGGAAATTTGGGTGGAAATTTTGTGGAAATTTGAGGGAAATTTGGGTGGAAATTTTGTGGGAATTTTGGGGAAAAATTGGGAGAAATTTGGGTGGAATTTTGGGGAAAATTTGGGGGAAATTTTGGTGAAAATTTGGGGGAATTTTGGGGAAAATTTGGGTGGAAATTTTGTGGAATTTGGGGAAAATTTTGGGCAAATTTGGGGGAATTTTGGGGGGAAATTTGGGTGGAAATTTTGTGGAATTTTGGGGGAAATTTGGGGCTATTTGGGTGCAACTTGGGGCTATTTGGGTGC
>NW_027660001.1:0-45404 GCF_963082525.1 Nesoenas mayeri
CCTCAGCCTCATTAGTCTCATTACTAGCCTCATTAGCGGCATTACTAGCCTCATTATTAGCCGCATTAGACTCATTATTAGCCTCAATGGCTTCATTATTAGCCTCAATAGGCTCATTATTAGCCTCAATAGGCTCATTAGGCTCATTCCCCTCATTAGCGCACCCAATGCGGCCGCAGGGACCCAGGCGTCCGGGTCCCCCCGCTCCATCCCGCCCAACAAACCGCAGCTCCCAACCCCCCCCAGACCTATTGGGGCAACAACAACAACAACAACAACAACAACAACAACAACAACAACAACCACCTGCTCCCAGGCAACCGCGCTGGCAGACGGACACACGGACAGACACACAGACGGACACACGGATGGACACGCGGACACATGGACGGACCCACGGACGAACACACGGACCCATGGACAGACCCACGGAGGGACACACAGACGGACACACGGACAGACACACGTGTGGACACACGGACAGATACACGGATGGATGCACTGACAGACACACAGACAGACCCATGGACAGACACATAGACAGATGCATGGACAGACAGACACACGGACAGACCCACAGACGGACACACAGACAGACCCACGGATGGACACACGGACAGACACACTGACAGACACAGACAGACACACGGACAGAGAGACAGACAGACACACGGACGGACACACAGATGGACGCACTGACAGACACACAGACAGACCCATGGACAGACACATAGACGCATGGACACACAGACAGACACACGGACAGACCCACAGATGGACACACGGACAGACACACTGACAGACACACCAACAGACACACGGATGGACACACGGACGGACACACGGACACACAGACAGACCCACGGACAGACACAGGGACACCAGGGATGCGGCCACCAACAGGTTTATTGCCCAGCAATGGTGGTGACGCCGGTGACATCGATGACAATGGTGATGCTGGTGACACCGGTTGACACTGGTGACACTGGTGATGCCGGTGACATCAGTGGCGCCGGTGACACCAGTTGACGCTGCTGATGCCGGTGACACCAGTTGATGCTGGTGTCACCAGTGCCACCGGGTGACGCCGGTGATACCAGTGACACCAGTTGACGCTGGTGACACCGATGACACTGGTTGACACTGGTGACACCAATGACGCTGGTTGATGCCAGTGACACCAGTGATACTGGTGTCACCAGTGCCACTGGGTGATGCCAGTGATGCCAGTTGATGCTGGTGACACTGATGATGCTGGGTGATGCCGGTGACACCAGTGATACCGGTGACACCAGTGACACTGGTGATGCTGGTGACACCGGTTGACACTGATGACACTGGTGATGCCGGTGACGCCAGTGACACCAGTTGATGCTGCTGACGCCGGTGACACGAGGTGATGCTGGTGACGCCACTGATACTGGTGTCACCAGTGCCACCAGGTGACGCTGGTGGTACTGGTGACACCAGTTGACACCAGTGATGCTGGGACACCAGTGCCGCCGGTTGATGCCGCTGCCTCGGGCGCCCGCTCACAGCGGCAGCAGCAGCGAGTACTCGGCCCCGTGGCCGCGCCGCGCCGGCCGCGGCCGCGCGCCCGATGACCGGCAGCTTGTGCGCGTAGCGGGCGCCGAGCGCGGGGCCGTGGTGCTGCGCGAAGCTGCTCTGGAAGCGCCGGCCCTGGCAGCGCCGCCCCGTCGGCCGCCCCGCGATCACGAAGCTGAACCGCGGCGCCCCCCGCGCCGCCAAGCGCCACTTGGGGAACACGTCCGGCACGCGCGGCCGCGGCGCGGGGGGGCGCGCGGTGCCGGCGGTGCCATCGTGGTGGTGTTGGGGTTGGTGGGGGATGGGGTGGCGCGGGCTTCCCGCCGAATCCGCCGTGAGCTGCGGCATCTTGCGGGGGGTCCCGTTGGGGGGCGCGGGGGGCCGCGCGGCGCGAGCGCTCGCCGGGGGGGCGGGGGGGGCGCCGGTGCCGAAGCGCGTGGCCAAACTGTCGCCGAAGAAGTCGTAGAGCTCGCGGTACATGCGGCAAAGGGGAGGGGGGGACGGGGGGGGGTGGGGGGGTGGGGGTGGGGAGGAGGGGGGGGTGGGGGTTGGGAGGGTGGGGGTGGGGGTGGGGGGGGTGGGGGGTAGGGCTTTCATCTTCAGCAGGCGCTCCACGGCCACCTATGGGGGTAAATTGGGGGGGGTCAATTGGGGGACCCCCCCCCCCCCAATAGCACAATTAGGGGGAGCACAATAATTGGGGGGGACCACCACAGATTCATTGGGGGCCCCCAGAGGTGAATTGGGGATCCCCCCACCAGCCCAATTAGGGGGAGCACAATAATTGGGGGGCCAAGCAACAGCACAATTGGGGGGCCACCCACAGCCTAATTGGGGGGTCCAAGCAATGGCCTAATTGGGGGTCCAAGCAATAGCCTAATTGAGGGGGCCACCCATGGAATAATTGGGGGTCCCCTCCCCCAAAGAGACTGATTGGGGATCCCCCAATAGGGGGGGTCACCCCAAAAGTCCAATGGGTGGGCCCCAAACCAGCCAAATTGGGGGGACACCAACAGGCAAATTGGGGTCCCCCCAAAAGCCCAATGTGGGGTCCCCCAACAGCCTAATTGGGGGTCGACCCAACAGCCAAATTGGGGGATTCCGCAGCCAAATTGGGGTCCCCCCACAGCCCAATTGGGGTCCCCCCAAAAGCCCAATTGTGGGGTCCCCCAACAGCCTAATTGGGGGTGGCCACAGAAACCCAATTGGGGGTCCCACAACAGCCCCATTGGGGATCCCCCCACAGACTAATTGGGGGTCCCCCCCCCCAAGAGCCTGATTGGGGATCCCCCAATAGGGGGTCACCCCAAAAGTCCAATGGGTGGTCCCCAAACCAGCCAAATTGGGGGGACACCAACAGGCAAATTGGGGTCCCCCCAACAGCCCAATTGGGGTCCCCCCAAAAGCCCAATTGTGGGGTCCCCCAACAGCCTAATTGGGGGTCCCTCCAAGAGCCTGATTGGGGGTCCCCCAACAGCCCAATAGGGGGTGGCCCCAAAAGCCCAACTGGGGGGTCCCACAGCAGCCCCATTGGGGATCCCCCCAACAGGCAAATTAGGGGGGGGGCGCAGCCAAATTGGAGACCCCCCCCCACATCCTAATTGGGGGGTCCCCCCAAAAGCCCAATTGGGGGTCCCACAACAGTCCAATTGGGGGTCTCCTGAGCAGCCTAATTGGGGGTGCGCAGCCAAATTGGAGACCCCCCCAACATCCCAATTTGGGGGGTCCCACAACAGCCACCTTGGGGATGCCCACAATAGCCAAACTGGGGACCCCCCAGCAGCCCCATTGGGGGGTGCTCTGCCCCATGGGGACCCCCCACCAGCCCCATTGGGGGGTGCTCAGCCAATGGGGATCCCCCATTTGCCTAATCAGGGGGTGCGCAGCCAATGGGGATCCCCCACCAGCCCCATGGGGATCTCCCATTTGCCCCATTGAGGGGTGCTCAGCCAATGGGGATCCCCCACTAGCCCCATGGGGATCCCCCATTTGCCCAATTGGGGGGTGCTCAGCCAATAAGGATCCCCATCAGCCCCATTGGGGTGCTCAGCCCCATGGGGATTCCCAATCGCCCCATTGGGGGGTGCTCAGCCAATGGGGATCCCCACCAGCCCCATTGAGGGGGGTCCCACAAGAGCCCAATGGGGATCCCCCATTCACCCTATTGGGGGGTGCTCAGCCAATGGGGATCGCCCATTCGCCCCATTGGGGGGATGGTCAGCCAATGGGGATCCCCCATTCACCCGATTGGGGGTGCTCAGCCAATGGGGATCCCCCATTCTCCCCATTGGGGGGATGCTCAGCCAATGGGGATCCCCCATTCTCCCCATTGGGGGGGTGCTCAGCCAATGGGGATCCCCCATTCCCCCCATTGGGGATTGCTCAGCCAATGGGGATCTCCCATTCCCCCCATTGGGGATTGCTCAGCCAATGGGGATCCCCCATTCCCCCCATTGGGGATTGCTCAGCCCCATGGGGGTCCCCCATTCTCCCCATTGGGGGTGCTCATCCAATGGGGATCCCCCATTCTCCCCACTGGGGGTGCTCAGCACCAGGGGTCCCCAGCACTCACCAGGATGGCCCCGTAGACCTTGTGCCCGTCGGCCTTGACCTGCGCGTTGGACACGGAGCCGTCGTCCAGCACGGCCTGCAGGTTGGCCCAGTACGCGGGAGGTGCGGGTACAGCACCCGCTCCACGGCCTGCGGGCGACCCACGGACACACGGACCCACGCACAGACAGACGGACACGGGGGGAGCATCGTTACAGCATGAACTGACCCAATGAATGAACTGACCCCAATGAACTGACCCCAATGAACTGACCCCAATGAACTGACCCCAATGAATGAACTGACCCAATGAACTGACCCCAATGAATGAACTGACCCCAATGAACTGACCCCAATGAATGAACTGACCCCCAATGAATGAACTGACCCCAATGAATGAACTGACCCCAATGAACTGACCCCAATGAACTGACCCCAATGAATGAACTGACCCCAATGAACTGACCCCAATGAACTGACCCCAATGAATGAACTGACCCCAATGAACTGACCCCAATGAACTGACCCCAATGAATGAACTGACCCAATGAATGAACTGACCCAATGAACTGACCCCAATGAATGAACTGACCCCAATGAACTGACCCCAATGAACTGACCCCAATGAACTGACCCCAATGAATGAACTGACCCCAATGAACTGACCCAATGAACTGACCCCAATGAATGAATTGACCCCAATGAACTGACCCCAATGAACTGACCCCAATGAACTGACCCCAATGAATGAACTGACCCCAATGAACTGACCCCAATGAACTGACCCCAATGAACTGACCCCAATGAATGAACTGACCTCAATGAACTGACCCCAATGAACTGACCCAATGAACTGACCCCAATGAATGAACTGACCCCAATGAATGAACTGACCCCAATGAATGAACTGACCCCAATGAACTGACCCCAATGAACTGACCCCAATGAATGAACTGACCCCAATGAACTGACCCCAATGAACTGACCCCAATGAACTGACCCCAATGAATGAACTGACCCCAATGAACTGACCCCAATGAACTGACCCCAATGAACGAACTGACCCCAATGAACTGACCCCAATGAACTGACCCCACTGAATGAACTGACCTCAATGAATGAACTGACCCCAATGAATGAACTGACCCCAATGAACTGACCCCAATGAACTGACCCAATGAATGAACTGACCCCAATGAATGAACTGACCCCAATGAACTGACCCCAATGAACTGACCCCAATGAACTGACCCAATGAATGAACTGACCCCAATGAACTGACCCCAATGAACTGACCCCAATGAACTGACCCCAATGAATGAATTGACCCCAATGAACTGACCCCAATGAATGAACTGACCCCAATGAACTGACCCCAATGAACTGACCCCAATGAATGAACTGACCCCAATGAACTGACCCCAATGAACTGACCCCAATGAATGAACTGACCCCAATGAACTGACCCCAATGAACTGACCCCAATGAATGAACTGACCCCAATGAACGAACTGACCCCAATGAACTGACCCCAATGAATGAACTGACCCCAATGAACTGACCCCAATGAACAAACTGACCCCAATGAACTGACCCCAATGAATGAACTGACCCCAATGAACTGACCCCAATGAATGAACTGACCCCAATGAATGAACTGACCCCAATGAACTGACCCCAATGAATGAACTGACCCCAATGAACTGACCCCAATGAACTGACCCCAATGAATGAACTGACCCTAATGAATGAACTGACCCCAATGAACTGACCCCAATGAACTGACCCCAATGAACTGACCCCAATGAATGAACTGACCCCAATGAACTGACCCCAATGAACTGACCCCAATGAATGAACTGACCCCAATGAATGAACTGACCCAATGAACTGACCCCAATGAATGAACTGACCCCAATGAATGAACTGACCCCAATGAACTGACCCCAATGAATGAACTGACCCCAATGAACTGACCCCAATGAATGAACTGACCCCAATGAATGAACTGACCCCAATGAACTGACCCCAATGAACTGACCCCAATGAACTGACCCCAATGAATGAACTGACCCCAATGAACTGACCCCAATGAACTGACCCCAATGAACGAACTGACCCCAATGAACTGACCCCAATGAACTGACCCCAATGAACTGACCCCAATGAACGAACTGACCCCAATGAATGAACTGACCCCAATGAATTGACCCCAATGAATGAACTGACCCAATGAACTGACCCCAAGGAATGAACTGACCCCAATGAACTGACCCCAATGAATGAACTGACCCCAATGAATGAACTGACCCCAATGAACTGACCCCAATGAACTGACCCCAATGAACTGCCCCCAGCTCATTAACCCTTCCCGCTCACCCTCCATCCCAGCGCGTGCAGCCCAGCGACGGCTCCGTAATGGGAGCAGAGGGGCCGCACGGGGTCGACCAGCACCCTCTGCAGCGCCAGCAGGATGTGCTGGCACAGCCCGCTCACTGCGTCGCCATGCGTCCTGCGAGAGACAACCGGTGTTTGAACCACACGGGGACAATGGGGGACATTGGGGACAATGGGGGCCATGGGGGCATTGGGGACAATGGGGGCGTTGGGGACAATGGGGTCAATGGGGACAATGGAGATGATGGGGGACAATGGGGACATTGGGGGCAATGGGGTCAATGGGGACAATGGAGATGATGGGGGACAATGGGGACATTGGGGTCAATGGAGTCAATGGGGACAATGGAGATGATGGGGGACGATGGGGACGATGGGGGACAACGGAGATGATGGGGGCAATGGGGACCATGGAGATGATAGGGGACAATGGGGACATTGGGGGCAATGGGGTCAATGGGGACAATGGAGATGATGGGGGACAATGAGGACATTGGGGTCAATGGAGTCAATGGGGACAATGGAGATGATGGGGGACGATGGGGACGATGGGGGACAACGGAGATGATGGGGGCAATGGGGACCATGGAGATGATAGGGGACAATGGGGACATTGGGGGCAATGGGGTCAATGGGGACAATCGAGAGATTGGGGACAATGGAGATGATGGGGACAATGGAGATGATGGGGACAATGGAGATGATGGGGGACAATGGGGTCATTGGGAATGATGGGCGACAATGGGGACACTGGGGACAATGGGGGCAATAGAGATGTTGGGGGACGATGGGGACATTGGGGCGATGGGGGTGATGGGGGATGATGGGGACAATGGAGACAATGGGGGACAATGGGGTCAATGGGGTCAATGGGGACAATGGGGGACAATGGGGGACAATGGGGGACAATGGGGTCAATGGGGTCAATGGGGTCAATGGGGGACAATGGGGGACAATGGGGGACAATGGAGATGATGGGGGATGATGGGGACAATGGGGGCAATGGGGATGATGGAGATGATGATGGGGACAATGGGGACAATGGGGGCGCTGGTGCCTCCATGTTTCCCCCAGATTGGGGTTGGGTCTCTCACCAGAAGATGCGCGCCAGCAGCATGGCGGCGTAGTCGCCATTGGGGACCATGGGGACATTGGGGACATTGGGGGTGGTGGGGTCAATGGGGACAATGGAGACGATGAGGGACAATGGGGACGATGGGGTCAATGGGGATGATGGTGTCAATGGGGACAATGGAGATGATGGGGAACAATGGGGGCAATGGGGATGATGGAGATGATGATGGGGACACTGGGGTCAATGGGGATGATGGGGATGACGATGGGGACAATGGGGACGCTGTGTCTCTCACCAGAAGATGCGCGCCAGCAGCATGGCGGCGTAGTCGCCATTGGGGACCATGGGGACATTGGGGACATTGGGGGTGGTGAGGTCAATGGAGATGATGGGGGACAATGGAGATGATGGGGGACAATGGAGATGATGGGGACAATGGGGACATTGGGGCATTGGAGATGATGGGGGACAATGGGGGTGATGGGGACAATGGGGATGATGGGGACAATGGGGATGATGGGGCATTGGAGATGATGGGGGACAATGGGGGTGATGGGGGACAATGGGGACAATGGAGAGGATGGGGGACAATGGGGACATTGGGGTCAATGGAGTCAATGGGGACAATGGAGATGATGGGGGACAATGGGGACAATGGGGGTCAATGGAGACGATGGGGGACAATGGGGACGATGGGGTCAATGGAGATGATGGTGTCAATGGGGATGATGGAGATGATGATGGGGACACTGGGGT
This sequence comes from Nesoenas mayeri, assembly GCF_963082525.1. Lineage (NCBI taxonomy): Eukaryota > Metazoa > Chordata > Aves > Columbiformes > Columbidae > Nesoenas > Nesoenas mayeri. The sequence goes on from NW_027660001.1 coordinate 8,324, forward strand.
CAATGGGGATGATGGGGATGACGATGGGGACAATGGGGACGCTGTGTCTCTCACCAGAAGATGCGCGCCAGCAGCATGGCGGCGTAGTCGCCATTGGGGACCATGGGGACATTGGGGACATTGGGGGTGGTGGGGTCAATGGAGATGATGGGGGACAATGGAGATGATGGGGGACAATGGAGATGATGGGGGACAATGGAGATGATGGGGCCAATGGGGACATTGGGGCATTGGAGATGATGGGGGACAATGGGGGTGATGGGGGACAATGGGGATATTGGGGTCAATGGAGTCAATGGGGACAATGGAGATGATGGGGGACGATGGGGGATGATGGGGGACGATGGGGAACGACGATGGGGACGACGATGGGGACGACGATGGGGACGACGATGGGGACAATGGAGATGATGGGGGACAATGGGGGACAATGGAGATGATGGGGGATGATGGGGGATGATGGGGGATGATGGGGACACTGGGGGCAATGGGGTCAATGGGGATGATGGTGTCAATGGGGACAATGGAGATGATGGGGAACAATGGGGGCAATGGGGGTCAATGGAGACGATGGAGGATGATGGGGACATTGGGGGTAATGGGGATGATGGTGTCAATGGGGACAATGGAGATGATGGGGAACAATGGGGGCAATGGGGATGATGGAGATGATGATGGGGACACTGGGGGCAATGGGGATGATGGGGATGACGATGGGGACAATGGGGACGCTGTGTCTCTCACCAGAAGATGCGCGCCAGCAGCATGGCGGCGTAGTCGCCATTGGGGACCATGGGGACATTGGGGACATTGGGGGTGGTGGGGTCAATGGAGATGATGGGGGACAATGGAGATGATGGGGGACAATGGAGATGATGGGGACAATGGGGACATTGGGGCATTGGAGATGATGAGGGACAATGGGGGTGATGGGGACAATGGGGATGATGGGGACAATGGGGACAGTGGAGAGGATGGGGGACAATGGGGATATTGGGGTCAATGGAGTCAATGGGGACAATGGAGATGATGGGGGACAATGGGGACAATGGGGGTCAATGGAGACGATGGGGGACAATGGGGACGATGGAGATGATGGGGAACAATGGGGGCAATGGGGATGATGGAGATGATGATGGGGACACTGGGGGCAATGGGGATGATGGAGATGATGATGGGGGATGATGATGGGGACAATGGGGGCGCTGGTGCCTCCATGTTTCCCCCAGATTGGGGTTGGGGTCTCTCACCAGAAGATGCGCGCCAGCAGCATGGCGGCGTAGTCGCCATTGGGGACCATGGGGACATTGGGGACATTGGGGGTGGTGGGGTCAATGGGGTCAATGGAGACGATGGGGGACAATGGAGATGATGGGGGACAATGGAGATGATGGGGATGATGGGGTCAATGGGGACAATGGGGATGATGGGGATGATGGGGACAATGGGGACATTGGGGATGATGGGGGACAATGGGGGTGATGGGGGACAATGGGGATATTGGGGTCAATGGAGTCAATGGGGACAATGGAGATGATGGGGGACGATGGGGGACGATGGGCATGATGGGGGACGACGATGGGGACAATGGGGACAATGGGGACAATGGGGGTCAATGGGGGTCAATGGGGGTCAATGGAGACGATGGGGGACAATGGGGACGATGGGGTCAATGGGGATGATGGTGTCAATGGGGACAATGGAGATGATGGGGAACAATGGGGGCAATGGGGGCAATGGGGACGATGGGGGACAATGGGGATGATGAGGACAATGGAGACAATGGGGGCAATGGGGATATTGGGGTCAATGGGGACAATGGAGATGATGGGGAACAATGGGGACATTGGGGGCAATGGAGTCAATGGGGACAAGGGAGACGATAGGGGACAATGGGGACATTGGGGTCAATGGAGTCAATGGGGACAATGGAGATGATGGGGGACAATGGGGACAATGGGGACAATGGGGGTCAATGGAGACGATGGGGGACAATGGGGACGATGGGGTCAATGGGGATGATGGGGTCAATGGGGATGATGGAGATGATGGGGAACAATGGGGGCAATGGGGATGATGGAGATGATGATGGGGACACTGGGGGCAATGGGGATGATGGGGATGACGATGGGGACAATGGGGACGCTGTGTCTCTCACCAGAAGATGCGCGCCAGCAGCATGGCGGCGTAGTCGCCATTGGGGACCATGGGGACATTGGGGACATTGGGGTCAATGGAGTCAATGGGGACAATGGAGATGATGGGGGTCAATGGGGACAATGAGGATGATGGGGGTCAATGGGGACAATGGGGATGATGGGGACAATGAAGATGATGGGGACAATAGGGCATTGGAGATGATGGGGGACAATGGGGGTGATGGGGGACAATGGGGACAATGGAGAGGATGGGGGACAATGGGGACAATGGAGAGGATGGGGGACAATGGGGACATTGGGGTCAATGGAGTCAATGGGGACAATGGAGATGATGGGGGTCAATGGGGACAATGGGGATGATGGGGGTCAATGGGGACAATGGGGATGATGGGGACAATGGGGCATTGGAGATGATGGGGGACAATGGGGGTGATGGGGGACAATGGGGACAATGGAGAGGATGGGGACAATGGGGACATTGGGGTCAATGGAGTCAATGGGGACAATGGAGATGATGGGGGACAATGGGGACAATGGGGGTCAATGGAGACGATGGGGGACAATGGGGACGATGGAGTCAATGGAGATGATGGTGTCAATGGGGATGATGGAGATGATGATGGGGACACTGGGGTCAATGGGGATGATGGGGATGACGATGGGGACAATGGGGACGCTGTGTCTCTCACCAGAAGATGCGCGCCAGCAGCATGGCGGCGTAGTCGCCATTGGGGACCATGGGGACATTGGGGACATTGGGGGTGGTGGGGTCAATGGAGATGATGGGGGACAATGGAGATGATGGGGGACAATGGAGATGATGGGGCCAATGGGGACATTGGGGCATTGGAGATGATGGGGGACAATGGGGGTGATGGGGGACAATGGGGATATTGGGGTCAATGGAGTCAATGGGGACAATGGAGATGATGGGGGACGATGGGGGACGATGGGGGATGATGGGGGACGATGGGGAACGACGATGGGGACGACGATGGGGACGACGATGGGGACGACGATGGGGACAATGGGGACAATGGGGACAATGGGGACAATGGAGATGATGGGGGACAATGGGGGACAATGGAGATGATGGGGGATGATGGGGGATGATGGGGGATGATGGGGACACTGGGGGCAATGGGGTCAATGGGGATGATGGTGTCAATGGGGACAATGGAGATGATGGGGAACAATGGGGGCAATGGGGATGATGGAGATGATGATGAGGACACTGGGGGCAATGGGGATGACGGGGATGACGATGGGGACAATGGGGACGCTGTGTCTCTCACCAGAAGATGCGCGCCAGCAGCATGGCGGCGTAGTCGCCATTGGGGACCATGGGGACATTGGGGACATTGGGGGTGGTGGGGTCAATGGAGATGATGGGGGACAATGGAGATGATGGGGGACAATGGAGATGATGGGGCCAATGGGGACATTGGGGCATTGGAGATGATGGGGGACAATGGGGGTGATGGGGGACAATGGGGATATTGGGGTCAATGGAGTCAATGGGGACAATGGAGATGATGGGGGACGATGGGGGATGATGGGGGACGATGGGGGACGATGGGGAACGACGATGGGGACGACGATGGGGACGACGATGGGGACGACGATGGGGACGACGATGGGGACAATGGGGACAATGGGGACAATGGAGATGATGGGGGATGATGGGGGATGATGGGGGATGATGGGGACACTGGGGGCAATGGGGTCAATGGGGATGATGGTGTCAATGGGGACAATGGAGATGATGGGGAACAATGGGGGCAATGGGGACGATGGAGATGATGATGAGGACACTGGGGTCAATGGGGATGACGGGGATGACGATGGGGACAATGGGGACGCTGTGTCTCTCACCAGAAGATGCGCGCCAGCAGCATGGCGGCGTAGTCGCGCAGGGGCCAGTGGTCGTTGAGCGGGTTGATGGAGGCGGCCAGCGGCTCCAGCGCGCAGTACAGCACGCTGCCGCTCAGGCTGCGCGCGTAGGGGCCCAGCGCCACCAGCGGGTTGTGCAGCAGGCTGCGCGCCACGTGCAGCAGCCGGTGCAGCTGCGCCAGGTCGTGGCTGATGGACTTCACCTGGGGGGGGAGGGGAAAAGGGACCCAGGAGTTCGGGAGGGACACAGGAGATCGGGAGAATACGGGACTTTGGGGGGACACGAGAGCTGGGGGGACACAGGAGATCGGGAGGGACCCAGGAGTTCGGGAGGGACCCAGGAGATCGGGAGGGACCCAGGAGATTGGGAGAGGGAGCCAGGAGTTCGGGAGAGGGAGCCAGGAGTTCGGGAGGGACCCAGGAGTTCGGGAGGGACCCAGGAGTTCGGGAGGGACACAGGAGATCGGGAGAATACGGGACTTTGGGGGGACACGAGAGCTGGGGGGACACAGGAGATCGGGAGGGACCCAGGAGTTCGAGAGGGACCCAGGAGTTTGGGGGGGACCCAGGAGTTCAGGAGAGGGAGCCAGGAGTTCGGGAGGGACCCAGGAGTTCGGGAGGGACCCAGGAGTTTGGGGGGACCCAGGAGAACAGGAGGGACCCAGGAAATCAGAGGGACACAGGAGTTTGGGGGGACCCAGGAGTTCGGGAGGACCCAGGAGATCGGGAGAGGGAGCCAGGAGTTTGGGAAAGGGACCCAGGAGATCGGGGGGACACAGGAGATCGGGAGAGGGACCCAGGAGTTCAGGGGACCCAGGAGTTCGGGAGGGACCCAGGAGTTCGGGGGGACACAGGAGTTCGGGGGGACACAGGAGTTCGGGAGGGACACAGGAAATCAGGGGGACCCAGGAGATCGGGAGGGACCCAGGAGTTCTGGGGACCCAGGAGAACAGGAGGTACCCAGGAAATCAGAGGGACACAGGAGTTTGGGGGGACCCAGGAGTTCGGGAGAGGGACCCAGGAGTTCAGGGGGATAGGGAACTTTGGGGGGTGCAGCTGCGCCAGGTCGTGGCTGATGGACTTCACCTGGGGGGGGAGGGGAAAAGGGACCCAGGAGTTCGGGAGGGACACAGGAGATCGGGGGGACACAGGAGATTGGGGGGACACAGGAGATCAGGGGACCCAGGAGTTCGGGAGGGACACAGGAGATCGGGAGAATACGGGACTCTGGGGGGACACGAGAGCTGGGGGGACACAGGAGATCGGGAGGGACCCAGGAGTTCGGGAGGGACCCAGGAGTTCGGGAGAGGGAGCCAGGAGTTCGGGAGAGGGAGCCAGGAGTTCGGGAGGGACCCAGGCGTTCGGGAGGGACCCAGGCGTTCGGGAGGGACCCAGGAGTTCGGGAGGGGACCCAGGAGATCGGGGGAATACGGGACTTTGGGGGGACACGGGAGTTGGGGGGACCCAGGAGTTCGGGGGGGACCCAGGAGTTCAGGAGGGACCCAGGAGTTCAGGGGACCCAGGAGAACAGGAGGGAGTCAGGAGTTCTGGAGGGACCCAGGAGTTCGGGAGGGAGCCAGGAGTTCAGGGGACCCAGGAGTTCGGGAGGGACCCAGGAGATCGGGAGAGGGAGCCAGGAGTTCGGGAAAGGGACCCAGGAGTTCGGGAAAGGGACCCAGGAGTTCGGGAAAGGGACCCAGGAGTTCGGGAAAAGGGACCCAGGAGTTTGAGGGAGGACCCAGGCATTCAGGAGGGACCCAGGAGTTCGGGAGAGGGGACCCAGGAGATTGGGGGAATATGGGACTTTGGGGGGACCCAGGAGTTCGGGGGGACCCAGGAGTTCGGGGGGGACACAGGAAATCAGGGGGACACAGGAGTTTGAGGGGACCCAGGTGTTCGGGAGGGACCCAGGCGTCTGGGAAAAGGGACCCAAATAGGGGATCCAGGCATCTGGGGGGACCCAGGAGTTCAGGGTGAAAAGGGGGTTTGGGGGACCCAGGAGTTCGGGGGGACCCAGGAGTCCGGGAGAGGGGACCCAGGAGTTCAGGAAAGGGACCCAGGAGTTCGAGGGAGGACCCAGGCATTCGGGAAAGGGACCCAGGAGTTCAGGAAAGGGACCCAGGAGTTCAGGAGAGGGGACCCAGGAGTTCGGGAGAGGGGACCCAGGAGTTCGGGAGAGGGGACCCAAGCGTTCGGGAGAGGGGACCCAGGCGTTCGGGAAAGGGACCCAGGAGTTCAGGAGAGGGGACCCAGGAGTTCGGGAGAGGGGACCCAGGCGTTCGGGAAAGGGACCCAGGCGTTCGGGAAAGGGACCCAGGAGTTCGGGGGGACACGGGAGTTTGGAGGGATACAGGAAATCAGGGGGACACAGGAGATCAGAGGGACCCAGGCGTTCGGGAAAGGGACCCAGGCATCCGGGAAAAGGGACCCAGGCATTCGGGAAAGGGACCCAGGAGTCCGGGAAAAGGGACCCAGGCATTCGGGAAAGGGACCCAGGAGTCCGGGAAAAGGGACCCAGGCATTCAGGAAAGGGACCCAGGCGTCCGGGAAAAGGGACCCAGGCGTCCGGGAAAAGGGACCCAGGCATTCAGGAAAGGGACCCAGGTGTCCAGGAAAGGGACCCAGGCGTCCGGGAAAGGGACCCAGGCGTCCGGGAAAGGGACTCAGGCGTCCGGGAAAAGGGACCCAGGCATCCGGGAAAAGGGACTCAGGCGTCCGGGAAAAGGGACCCAGGCATTCAGGAAAGGGACCCAGGCATTCAGGAAAGGGACCCAGGCATCCGGGAAAAGGGACCCAGGCATTCAGGAAAGGGACCCAGGCGTCCGGGAAAAGGGACCCAGGCATTCAGGAAAGGGACCCAGGCATCCGGGAAAAGGGACCCAGGCGTCCGGGAAAAGGGACTCAGGAGTTCGGGAAAGGGACCCAGGCGTCCGGGAAAAGGGACCCAGGCGTCCGGGCGCGCTCACCCCGCTGACCACGTAGACGAAATAGGGCAGGAGGGCGGCGATCTTGGCGTTGGTCTGCAGGTCCTGCAGGGCCACCTGGGGCACAACGCGGGGGCACCCCAAACATGGGGGGCACCCCAAAACATGGGGGGCACCCCAAAACATGGGGGGCACCCCAAAACATGGGGGTCACTCAGGAACATGGGGGGCACCCCGGAACATGGGGGGTACCCCGGAACATGGGGAGCACTCCCAAATATTGGGGTCACTATGGAACATGGGGGGCACCCCGGAACATGGGGGTCCCCAGAACATGGGGGGCACCCCCAAATATTGGGGTCACTAAGGAACATGGGGGTCACCCAGGAACATGGGGGTCACCCCCAAATATTGGGGTCACTATGGAACATGGAGGTCACCCAGGAACATGGGGGTCACCCCCAAATATTGGGGTCACTATGGAACATGGAGGGCACCCCAGAACATGGGGGTCACCCAGGAACATGGGGGGTCACCCAGGAACATGGGGGTCACCCCCAAATATTGGGGTCACTATGGAACATGGGGGGTCACCCAGGAACATGGGGGTCACCCAGGAACATGGGGGTCACCCCCAAATATTGGGGTCACTATGGAACATGGGGGTCACCCAGGAACATGGGGGTCACCCCCAAATATTGGGGTCACTATGGAACATGGGGGTCACCTCCAAATATTGGGGTCACTATGGAACATGGGGGGTCACCCCGGAACATGGGGGTCCCCAGAACATGGGGGGCACCCCCAAATATTGGGGTCACTATGGAACATGGGGGGTCACCCAGGAACATGGGGGTCACCCAGGAACATGGGGGTCACCCCCAAATATTGGGGTCACTATGGAACATGGGGGTCACCCAGGAACATGGGGGTCACCCCCAAATATTGGGGTCACTATGGAACATGGAGGGCACCCCGGAACATGGGGGTCACCCAGGAACATGGGGGTCACCCAGGAACATGGGGGTCACCCCCAAATATTTGGGTCACTATGGAACATGGGGGGTCACCCAGGAACATGGGGGTCACTCAGAACATGGGGGTCACCCCCAAATATTGGGGTCACTATGGAACATGGGGGTTACCCAGGAACATGGGGGTCACCCAGAACATGGGGGTCACCCCCAAATATTGGGGTCACTATGGAACATGGGGGTTACCCAGGAACATGGGGGTCACCCAGGAACATGGGGGTCACCCCTAAATATTGGGGTCACTATGGAACATGGGGGGTCACCCAGGAACATGGGGGTCACCCAGGAACATGGGGGTCACCCCCAAATATTGGGGTCACTATGGAACATGGGGGGTCACTCCGGAACATGGGGGTCCCCAGAACATGGGGGGCACCCCCAAATATTGGGGTCACTATGGAACATGGGGGGTCACCCAGGAACATGGGGGTCACCCAGGAACATGGGGGTCACCCCCAAATATTGGGGTCACTATGGAACATGGGGGGTCACCCCCAAATATTGGGGGTCCCCCCAGAACATGGGGGTCACACGGAACATGGGGCTCACACGGAACATGGGGCTCACCCCCAAATATTTGGGTCAGTCTGGAACATGGGGTTCACCCCAAAACATGGGGGTCACCCCCAAATATTGGGGTCACTATGGAACATGGAGGATCACCCAGGAACATGGGGGTCACCCAGGAACATGGGGGTCACCCCCAAATATTGGGGTCACTATGGAACATGGGGGTTACCCAGGAACATGGGGGTCACCCAGGAACATGGGGGTCACCCCCAAATATTGGGGTCACTATGGAACATGGGGGTTACCTAGGAACATGGGGGTCACCCAGGAACATGGGGGTCACCCCCAAATATTGAGGTCACTATGGAACATGGGGGTCACCCAGGAACATGGGGGTCACTATGGAACATGGGGGGTCACCCAGGAACATGGGGGGTCACCCAGGAACATGGGGGTCACCTCCAAATATTGGGGTCACTATGGAACATGGGGGTTACCCAGGAACATGGGGGTCACCCAGGAACATGGGGGTCACCTCCAAATATTGGGGTCACTATGGAACATGGGGGGTCACCCCCAAATATTGGGGGTCCCCCCAGAACATGGGGGTCACACGGAACATGGGGGTCACACGGAACATGGGGCTCACCCCCAAATATTTGGGTCAGTCTGGAACATGGGGTTCACCCCAAAACATGGGGGTCACCCCCAAATATTGGGGTCACTATGGAACATGGAGGATCACCCAGGAACATGGGGGTCACCCAGGAACATGGGGGTCACCCCCAAATATTGGGGTCACTATGGAACATGGGGGTTACCCAGGAACATGGGGGTCACCCAGGAACATGGGGGTCACCCCCAAATATTGGGGTCACTATGGAACATGGGGGTTACCTAGGAACATGGGGGTCACCCAGGAACATGGGGGTCACCCCCAAATATTGGGGTCACTATGGAACATGGGGGGTCACCCCCAAATATTGGGGGTCCCCCTAGAACATGGGGGTCACACGGAACATGGGGCTCACACGGAACATGGGGCTCACCCCCAAATATTTGGGTCAGTCTGGAACATGGGGTTCACCCCAAAACATGGGGGTCACCCCCAAATATTGGGGTCACTATGGAACATGGGGGTCCCTGGAACATGGGGGTCCCCCGGAACATGGAGGGTCCCCGGAACATGGGGGTCACCCAGAACATTGGGGTCCCCCAGAACATGTGGGTCCCTGGAACATGGGGGTCCCTGGAACATGGGGGTCCCCCGGAACATGGGGGTCCCCCCGGAACACGGGGGGCACGCCGGGGTCCCGCGGCACCCACCTTCATGAGCTGCGCGTCGTCGCCCAGCGCGGCGCGGGTGACGTGGTGGTAATACTGCAGCAGGTCGTCGCTCAGCGAGGACACGGCGCTGGGCACTGCGGGCACCCCCAAATCAGGGGGGCACCCCCAAATCGGGGGGGGCACCCCCAAATCAGGGGGGGACGGGAGGAATGGCGGGAAAATCAGATCGGAGGGAAATGGCGCCAAAATCAACTCAGGGGGAAAAAGGCGGGAAAATCACCTCAGGCTCAAAATGGCACCAAATGACCTCATGATCATAAATGGCGCCAAATGACCTCAGAGGAAAATGGCGGGAAAATCACCTCAGGGTCAAAATGGTGACAAATCACCTCAGGGGGGAAATGGCGGGAAAATCACCCCAGGGTCAAAATGGCACCAAAATCCCCTCAGGGTCAAAATGGCGGGAAAATCAGCTCAGGGTCAAAATGGCGCCAAATCACCTCAGAGTCAAAATGGCGCCAAAATCTCCTCAGAGGAAAATGGCGCCAAATCTCCTCAGGCTCAAATTGGTGCCAAATGACCTCATGATCATAAATGGCGCCAAATCACCTCAGAGGAAAATGGCGGGAAAATCACCTCAGGGTCAAAATGGCGGGAAAATTACCTCAGGGGCGAAATGGCGCCAAATCACCTCAGGGTCAAAATGGCGCCAAATCCCCTCAGGGTCAAAATGGCGGGAAAATCAGCTCAGGGTCAAAATGGCGCCAAATCACCTCAGAGTCAAAATGGCGCCAAAATCTCCTCAGAGGAAAATGGCGCCAAATCTCCTCAGGCTCAAATTGGCGCCAAATCACCTCAGGGGAGAAAATGGTGGGAAAATCAGCTCAGGGGGAAAACGGCACCAAAATCACCTCAGAGGAAAATGGCGGGAAAATCACCTCATGCTCAAAATGGCAACAAAATCACCTCAGGGGGGAAAATGGCGCCAAATCACCTCATGATCATAAATGGCACCAAATCACCTCAGGGGAAATGGCGGGAAAATCACCTCAGGGTCAAAATGGCGCCAAATCACCTCAGGGGTCAAAATGGCGCCAAATGACCTCATGATCATAAATGGCGCCAAATCACCCCAGGCTCAAAATGGCGCCAAATCACCTCAATGTTAAAATGGCGCCAAATCACCTCAATGTTAAAAAGGCGCCAAATCACCTCAGGCTCTAAATGGCACCAAATCACCTCAGAGGAAAATGGCGGAAAAATCACCTCAGGGGGGAAATGGCGGGAAGATCAACTCAGGGTCAAAATGGCGCCAAATCACCTCAGGGTCAAAATGGCGCCAAATCACCTGAGGGGGGAAATGGCGCCAAATCACCTCAGGGGTCAAAATGGCGCCAAATCACCTCAGGGGGGAAACTCGCCAAAATCACCCCAGGCTCAAAATGGCGCCAAAATCACCCCAGGGGCAAAATGGTGACAAAATCACCTCAGGGGTCAAAATGGCACCAAATCACCTCAGGCTGAAAATGGTGGGAAAATCAGCTCAGGGTGGAAATGGCGGGAAAACCCCCTCAGGGGCAAAATGGCGCCAAATCACCTCAGGGGAAAATGGTGCCAAATCACCTCAGGCACAAAATGGCGCCAAATCACCTCAGGGGTCAAAATGGCGCCAAATCCCCTCAGGGTGAAAACGGCACCAATTCACCTCATGCTCAAAATGGCGCCAAATCACCTCAGAGTGAAAACGATGCTAAAATCACCTCAGGCTCAAAATGGCGCCAAAATCACCTCAGAGTCAAAATGGCGCCAAATCACCTCAGTCTCAAAATGGCGCCAAACCACCCCAGGCTCAAAATGGCGCCAAATCCCCTCAATGTCAAAATGGCGCCAGACCAGCCCGTGCCCAAGATGGCCGCCCCCCCCATGTCTCACCGGCGCCCTGCGGCTCCACGTTGCCTTTGCCGTCCAGATAGGCCACGTGCACTGCGGGGGAGGGGCGGCCATGAGCGGGGGGGCCCGGGGGGTCCCCATGGGGTCCTGGGGTGTCCCCCATGGGGGTCAGGGGGGTCTGGGGGGTCCCCATGGGGTTGGGGGGTCCCAGGGTGTCCCCCATGGGGTCAGGGGGTCTGGGGGTCCCCTATGGGGTCGGGGGGTCCCCCATGGGTCCAGGGGTGTTGGGGTGTCCCCCATGGGGTCGGGGTGTCCCCATGGGGTTCGGGGGGTCTGGGGTGTCCCCCATGGGTCCGGGGGGTCCCCCATGGGGTCGGGGGGTCTGGGGGTGTCCCCCATGGGGCCAGGGGGTCCCCCATGGGGTCGGGGGGTCTGGGGGTGTCCCCCATGGGGCCGGGGGTTCCCCATGGGGTCAGGGGGTCCCGGGGGGTCCCCCATGAGGGTCAGGGGCTCCTAGGGTGTCTCCATGGGGTCTAGGGGGTCCCCCATGGGGGTCGAGGGGTCTGGGGTGTCCCCCATGGGGTCGGGGGGTCCCGAGGGGTCCCCATGGGGTCTGGGGGTGTCCCCCATGGGGGTTGAGGGGTCCCAGGGTGTCCCCCATGGGGGTTGGGGGGTCCCGGGGGCTCCCCATGGGGTCAGGGGGTCCCCCATGGGTCCGGGGGGTCCCCCATGGGGTCGGGGGGTCTGGGGGTCTCCTATGGGGTCGGGGGGTCCTGGAGTGTCCCCCATGGGGCCGGGGGGGTCCTGGAGTGTCCGCATGGGGTCGGGGGGTCCCCCATGGAGTTGGGGGGGTCTGGGGGTCCCCCATGGTGTTGAGGGGTCCCAGGGTGTCCCCATGGGGATTGAGGTGTCCCCATGGGGATTGGGGTGTCCCCCATGGGGTCGGGGGGTCCCGGGGGCTCCCCATGGGGTTGGGGTGTCCCCATGGGGTCGGAGGGTCCCCCATGGGGGTCGAGGGGTCCCAGGGTGTCCCCCATGGGGTCGGGGGGTCCGGGGTGTCTCCCATGGGGTTCAGGGGGTCCTGGGGGCTCCCCATGGGGTCTGGGGTGTCCCCATGGGGTCGGGGGATCTGGGGGTGTCCCCCATGGGGGTTGGGGGGGTCTGGGGATCCCCATGGGGTCTGGGGGGTCCCCCATGGGGTCAGGGGGGTCCCAGGTGTCCTCCATGGGGTCGGGGGGTCCCCCACGGGGTCCTCCATGGAGTCTGGGGGTCCCGGGGGGTCCCCATGGGGTGGGGGTGTCCCCCATGGGGTTGGGGGGTCCCAGGGTGTCCCCCATGGGGGTTGGGGGGTCCCGGGGGCTCCCCATGGGGTCAGGGGGTCCTGGGGTGTCCCCATGGGGTCGGGGGGTCCTCCATGGGGTTGGGGGGTCCCGGGGTGTCCCCCATGGGGCTGGGGGGTCCCCCATGGGTCCGGGGGGTCCCCATGGGGTCGGGGGGTCTGGGGATCCCCATGGGGTCTGGGGGGTCCCCCATGGGGTCAGGGGGGTCCCAGGTGTCCTCCATGGGGTCGGGGGGTCCCCCACGGGGTCCTCCATGGAGTCTGGGGGTCCCGGGGGGTCCCCATGGGGTGGGGGTGTCCCCCATGGGGTTGGGGGGTCCCAGGGTGTCCCCCATGGGGTCGGGGTGTCCCCATGGGGTTCGGGGGGTCTGGGGTGTCCCCCATGGGTCCGGGGGGTCCCCCATGGGGTCGGGGGGTCTGGGGGTGTCCCCCATGGGGCCAGGGGGTCCCCCATGGGGTCGGGGGGTCTGGGGGTGTCCCCCATGGGGCCGGGGGTTCCCCATGGGGTCAGGGGGTCCCGGGGGGTCCCCCATGAGGGTCAGGGGCTCCTAGGGTGTCTCCATGGGGTCTAGGGGGTCCCCCATGGGGGTCGAGGGGTCTGGGGTGTCCCCCATGGGGTCGGGGGGTCCCGAGGGGTCCCCATGGGGTCTGGGGGTGTCCCCCATGGGGGTTGAGGGGTCCCAGGGTGTCCCCCATGGGGGTTGGGGGGTCCCGGGGGCTCCCCATGGGGTCAGGGGGTCCCCCATGGGTCCGGGGGGTCCCCCATGGGGTCGGGGGGTCTGGGGGTCTCCTATGGGGTCGGGGGGTCCTGGAGTGTCCCCCATGGGGCCGGGGGGTCCTGGAGTGTCCGCATGGGGTCGGGGGGTCCCCCATGGAGTTGGGGGGGTCTGGGGGTCCCCCATGGTGTTGAGGGGTCCCAGGGTGTCCCCATGGGGATTGAGGTGTCCCCATGGGGATTGGGGTGTCCCCCATGGGGTCGGGGGGTCCCGGGGGCTCCCCATGGGGTTGGGGTGTCCCCATGGGGTCGGAGGGTCCCCCATGGGGGTCGAGGGGTCCCAGGGTGTCCCCCATGGGGTCGGGGGGTCCGGGGTGTCTCCCATGGGGTTCAGGGGGTCCTGGGGGCTCCCCATGGGGTCTGGGGTGTCCCCATGGGGTCGGGGGATCTGGGGGTGTCCCCCATGGGGGTTGGGGGGGGTCTGGGGATCCCCATGGGGTCTGGGGGGTCCCCCATGGGGTCAGGGGGGTCCCAGGTGTCCTCCATGGGGTCGGGGGGTCCCCCACGGGGTCCTCCATGGAGTCTGGGGGTCCCGGGGGGTCCCCATGGGGTGGGGGTGTCCCCCATGGGGTTGGGGGGGTCCCAGGGTGTCCCCCATGGGGGTTGGGGGGTCCCGGGGGCTCCCCATGGGGTCAGGGGGTCCCGGGGTGTCCCCATGGGGTCGGGGGGTCCTCCATGGGGTTGGGGGGTCCCGGGGTGTCCCCCATGGGGCTGGGGGGTCCCCCATGGGTCCGGGGGGTCCCCATGGGGTCGGGGGGTCTGGGGGTCCCCTATGGGGTCGGGGGGTCCCCCATGGGTCTGGGGGTGTTGGGGTGACCCCCATGGGGTCAGGGTGTCCCCATGGGGTTCGGGGGGTCCCGGGGTGTCCCCATGGGGTCGGGGTGTCCCCATGGGTCCGGGGGGTCCCCCATGGGGGTTGGGGGGGTCTGGGGGTCCCCCATGGGGTCGGGGTGTCTCCCATGGGGTCGGGGGGGTCTGGGGGTCCCCCATGGGGTTGGGGGGTCCCGGGGTGTCCCCATGGGGCCGGGGAGTCCCCCATGGGGTCGGGGGGTCCTGGGGTGTCCCCCATGGGGCTGGGGTGTCCCCCATGGGGTCGGTGGGTCCCAGGGTGTCCCCCATGGGGTCGGTGGGGTCTGGGGGTCCCCCATGGGGTTGGGGGGTCCTGGGGGGTTCCCAAGGGGTCAGGGGGTGTTGGGGTGTCCCCCATGGGGTCGGAGGGTCCCAGGGGGTCCCAGAGGGTCCCCATTGGGGTCGGGGGGTCCTGGGGGTCCCGCATGGGGTCAGGGTGTCCTGGGGGGTCCCGGGGGTCCCCACCTCTGACGGCGGCCTGCGCGCAGCCCTTGGGGATGTTGGTGGCCAGCGCCAGCTCGGGCAGGTTGACCTCGCGATCCTCGGCGAAGAACAGCTCGCCCTCCTTGGCCGCGCGCAGAGGGAGCGCGTCCTGCGAGCCGCAGCCCCACACCGCCTGCGGGACAGGGGACAGGGGGACAGTGGGGACATTGGGGGCGATGGGGACATTGGGGGCGATGGGGGCGATGGGGGAGATGGGGGAGATGGGGACATTGGGGGCGATGGGGACATTGGGGGCGATGGGGGCGATGGGGACATTGGGGGCGATGGGGACATTGGGGACATTGGGAGCGATGGGGGTGATGGGGACATTGGGAGCGATGGGGGTGATGGGGACATTGGGGACATTGGGGACATTGGGGGCGATGGGGGCGATGGGGGCGATGGGGGCGATGGGGGCGATGGGGGCGATGGGGGCGATGGGGGTGATGGGGACATTGGGGACATTGGGGGCAATGGGGATATGTGGACAATGGGGACAATGGGGACAGTGGGGACATTGGGGGCGATGGGGGACATGGGGGACATGGGGGACAATGGGGGACATGGGGGACGATGGGGGGGACGATGGGGGGACGATGGGGGGACGATGGGGGGACATTGGGGACGATGGGGACGATGGGGACGATGGGGGACATGGGGGGAGATGGGGGGAGATGGGGGGAGATGGGGGGAGATGGGGGGAGATGGGGGGACGATGGGGGGACGATGGGGGGACGATGGGGGGACGATGGGGGGACGATGGGGACATTGGGGACATTGGGGACATTGGGGGCGATGGGGGCGATGGGGGCGATGGGGGCGATGGGGGCGATGGGGGCATTGGAGGCGATGGGGGTGATGGGGGACATGGGGGTGATGGGGGACATGGGGACGATGGGGACGATGGGGACATTGGGGGCGATGGGGGTGATGGGGACAATGGGGGCGATGGGGACAATGGGGGCGATGGGGACAATGGGGGACAACAGGGAAAATGGGGGGATAATGGGGGCGATGGGGACATTGGGGACATGGGGGACGATGGGGACATTGGGGACGATGGGGACATTGGGGGATGATGGGGGATGATGGGGGCGATGGGGACATTGGGGGAGATGGGGACATTGGGGGCGATGGAGGAAATGGGGACATTGGGGACAATGGGGTGATGGGGGACAATGGAGATGATGGGGGGCAATGGGGATATTGGGGACAATGGGGGCATTGGGGGACAACAGGGAAAATGGGGGGACAATGGGGGACGATGGGGAACAACGGGGGCAATGGGGCCATTTGGGCCAACGGGGGATGATGGGGGCAATGGGGACAATGGGGGACAATGGGGACAATGGGGACAATGGGGGGACGATGGCGGCAATGGGGACGATGGGGGACAATGGGGGACCATTGGGGGGACAGTGGGGGGACAGTGGGGACAATGGGGAGATGATGGGGGGACAATGTGGGGACAGCGGAGGGACGATGGGGGGCGATGTTCCCATGTCCCCAGCCCCACTGGTGTCCCCATCAATGTCCCCATGCCCCCAACCCCACCAATGTCCCCACGTCCCCAACCCCACTGGTGTCCTCATCCCACTAATGTCCCAAAGCTCACTGGTGTCCCCACGTCCCCACTAGTGTCCCCATCCCACTAATGTCCCCACCAGCATTCCCGTGTCCCCAGCCCCACCAATGCCCCCACTGGTGTCCCCACCAGTGTCTCCGTGTCCCCAACCCCACCAATGTCCCCATGATCCCACTGGTGTCCCCATGGCCCCACTGGTGTCCCCATGGCCCCAACCCCACCAATGTCTCCATGTCCCCACTGGTGTCCCCATGTCCCCAACCCCACCAATGTCCCCATGTCCCCATTGGTGTCCCCATGTCCCCAACCCCACCAATGTCCCCATGTCCCCACTGGTGTCCCCATGTCCCCAACCCCACCAATGTCCCCATGGTCCCACTGGTGTCCCCATGTCCCCACCAGTGTCCCCATGTCCCCAACCCCACCAATGTCCCCATGTCCCCACTGGTGTCCCCATGTCCCCAATCCCACCAATGTCCCCATGTCCCCACTGGTGTCCCCATGTCCCCAACCCCACCAATGTCCCCATGTCCCCACTGGTGTCCCCATGTCCCCAACCCCACCAATGTCCCCATGTCCCCACCAGTGTCCCCATGTCCCCAACCCCACCAATGTCTCCATGGTCCCACTGGTGTCCCCATGTTCCCAACCCCACCAATGTCCCCATGGTCCCACTAGTGTCCCCATGTCCCCCCCAGTGTCCCCACGTCCCCACTGGTGTCCCCATCCCACTAATGTCCCCATCAGTGCCCCCACTGGTGTCCCCATCCCACTAATGTCCCCCCCCAGTGTCCCCATGTCCCCACTGGTGTCCCCATCCCACTAATGTCCCCACCAGTGTCCCCACCAGTGTCCCCACTGGTGTCCCCATCCCACTAATGTCCCCCCGAGTGTCCCCATGTCCCCACTGGTGTCCCCATCCCACTAATGTCCCCACCAGTGTCCCCCTGTCCCTACTGGTGTCCCCACATCCCCAACCCCACCAGTGTCCCCACGTCCCCAACCCCACCAGTGTCCCCATGTCCCCAGCCCCACTGGTGTCCCCATGTCCCCACTGGTGTCCCCATCCCACTAATGTCCCCACTGGTGTCCCCATGACCCCACTGCTGTCTCCATGTCCCCACTGGTGTCCTCATCCCACTAATGTCCCCACTGGTGTCCCCACATCCCCAACCCCACCAGTGTCCCCACATCCCCACTGGTGTCCCCATCCCATTAATGTCCCCACTGGTGTCCCCATGACCCCACTGCTGTCCCCATGTCCCCACTGGTGTCCTCATCCCACTAATGTCCCCACCAGTGTCCCCATGTCCCAAAGCTCACTGGTGTCCCCATGTCCCCACTAGTGTCCCCATCCCACTAATGTCCCCACTGGTGTCCCCATGTCCCCACTGGTGTCCCCATGTCCTCAGCCCCACTGGTGTCCCCACATCCCCAACCCCACCAATGTCCCCATGTCCCCACTGGTGTCCCCATGTCCCCACTGGTGTCCCCATGTCCCCAACCCCACCAATGTGTCCATGTCCCCACCGGTGTCCCCATGTCCCCACTGGTGTCCCCATGTCCCCAACCCCACCAATGTCCCCATGATCCCACTGGTGTCCCCATGTCCCCACTGGTGTCCCCATGTCCCCAACCCCACCAATGTCCCCATGATCCCACTGGTGTCCCCATGTCCCCACTGGTGTCCCCATGTCCCCAACCCCACCAATGTCCCCATGTCCCCACTGGTGTCCCCATGTCCCCACCAATGTCCCCATGTCCCCACTGGTGTCCCCGTGTCCCCACTGGTGTCCCCACATCCCCAACCCCACCAATGTCCCCATGTCCCCACTGGTGTCCCCATGTCCCCACTGGTGTCCCCACATCCCCAACCCCACCAATGTTCCCATGTCCCCACCGGTGTCCCCATGTCCCCAACCCCACCAATGTCCCCATGGTCCCACTGGTGTCCCCAACCCCACCAATGTGTCCATGTCCCCACCGGTGTCCCCATGTCCCCACTGGTGTCCCCACTGGTGTCCCCACTGGTGTCACCTCCACGTTGCTCCAGCGCAGGGCGCGGTTAAAGTCCTGCACGGTGAGCCTGCGGCGCCGCGTGTGCTTCAGGAACTGACAGCTGTTCTGCGCACACACCCACACGTGGACCCAGGCGTGCCCCAGGGACCCAGGAGTGCCCCAGGGACCCAGGAGTGCCCCCAGGGACCCAGGAGTGCCCCATGGGATCCAGGAGTGCCCCAGGGACTCAGGAGTTCGGGAAGGGACCCAGGAGTTCGGGAAGGGACCCAGGAGTTCGGGAAGGGACCCAGGAGTGCCCCAGGAGAGCCCCAGGAGTTCGGGAGAGGGACCCAGGAGTGCCCCAAGGGGCCCAGGAGTTTGGGGGGGGACCCAGGAGTGCCCCAAGGGGCCCAGGAGTTCGGGGAGGGACCCAGGAGTTCGGGGAGGGACCCAGGAGTTCGGGGAGGGACCCAGGAGTTCGGGAAGGGACCCAGGAGTTCGGGAAGGGACCCAGGAGTGCTCCAGGAGACCCAGGAGTTCGGGGAGGGACCCAGGAGTGCCCCAGGGGCCCAGGAGTTCGGGAAAGACCCAGGAGTGCCCCAAGGGACCCAGGAGTTCGGGAAAGACCCAGAGTGCCCCAAGGGACCCAGGAGTTCGGGAACGGACCCAGGAGTTCGGGAACGGACCCAGGAGTACCCCAAGGGACCCAGGAGTGCCCCAAGGGATCCAGGAGTGCCCCAAGGGACCCAAGAGTTCGGGGAGGGACCCAGGAGTACCCCAGGGACCCAGGAGTGCCCCAAGGGATCCAGGAGTGCCCCAAGGGACCCAGGAGTTACGGGACGGACCCAGGCGTTCGGGAAAGGGACCCAGGCGTTCGGGAAAGGGACCCAGGCGTTCCGGAAGGGGACCCAGGAGTGCCCCAGGGACCCAGGCGTTCCCCAAGCCCCCCCGCACCTGCGTGGCCTCCCGCAGGCGGTAGCACACGTCCTCGGCCAGCAGGGCCGCCACCTCGTCGCTGAGCTCCAGCCCCGCGCTCTCCGCCATCAGCCGCACCGACTCCCGCGGCAGCTCCACGAACCGCCGCTCCTCCCGCTCCGCCATGGCCGCCGCCGGCCCCGCCCACCGACGGGGCGTGGCCACGCCCACCGCGCCGCTAACCCGCTACGATTGGGCTGCCCCAGGCCCCGCCCACTCCGTGCTCTGGCCACGCCCACCGCGCCGCTCCTCCCGCTACGCTGGGGCTGCCGCTGGCCACGCCCACTCCAGACCCTGGCCACGCCCACCGCGCCGCTAATCCCGCTACGCTGTGGCTAACGATGGCTCCGCCCACCGCCGGGCGTGGCCACGCCCACCGAGCCGCTAATCGCGCTACGATGGGGCTGCCGGTGGCCCCGCCCACCGCCGGCCACGCCCACTAACGGGGTGTGGCCACGCCACCGCGCCGCCAATCCCGCTACGCTGGGGCTGCCGCTGGCCACGCCCACTCTGGATCTTAGCCACGCCCACCGCGCCGCTCCCTCCCGCTACGCCATGGCTGCCGCCGGCCCCGCCCACCGCTGGCCCCGCCTACTGCTTGTGCGTGGCCACGCCCCCCGCGCCGCTAATCCAGCTACGCTGGGGCTGCCGCTGGCTCCGCCCACTCCGTGCTCTGGCCACGCCCACCGCGCCGCTATTCCCGCTCCGCTGGGGCTGCCGCTGGCCACGCCCCACCGCCCGGGCGTGGCCACGCCCACCACGCCGCTCCTCCCGCTCCGCTGGGGCTGCCGTAGGCCCCGCCCACTCCGTGCCCTGGCCACGCCCACCACGCCGCTCCTCCCACTCCGCTGTGGCTGCCGTAGGCCCCGCCACGCTCCGCCCACGCCGGGTTCTGGCCACGCCCACCACGCCCTCCAAGTGCCCCATAAGTGACCCACAAGTTCCCCAGTACTGCCCCATAAGTGCCTCGTAGTGCCCCACATGTGACCCACGGAGCCCCATAAGTGCTCCACAGTGTCCCATAAGTGACTCATAGAGCCGCATGAGGGCCCCATGGGGTCTCCCCAGTGCCCCATAGTGCCCCACGGAGCCCCATAAGTGCCTGTTAGTGACCTCCAAGTGCCCCATAGGAACCCCACAAGTTCCCCATAAGTGCCCCATAGAGCTTCATAAGTGACTCATAGAGCCCCATAAGTGCCCCATAGCGCCCCACAAGTGACTTACGGAGCCCCATAAGTGACTCATAGAGCCCCGTAAGTGCCCCATAGCGCCCCATAAGTGACCCATAGCACCCCACACGTGACCCACGGAGCCCCATAAGTGACTCATAGAGACCCATAAGTGCCCCATAGCATCTCATAAGTGACTCATAGACACCCATGAGGGCCCCATAGGGTCTCCCCAGTGCCCAATAGCGCCCCATAGCTCCCCATAAGTGACCCATAGCGCCCCATAAGTGACTCATAGAGCCCCATAAGTGCCCCACAGTGTCCCATAAGTGACTCCTAGAGACCCATAGCGCCCCACGTGTGACCCATGGAGCCCCATAAGTGCCCCACAGTGTCCCATAAGTGACTCATAGAGCCCCATAAGTGACCCATAGCTCCCTGTAAGTGACTCATAGAGACCCATGAGGGCCCCATAGCGCCCCATAAGTGCCCCATAGCTCCCCATAAGTGACTCATAGAGACCCATGAGTGCCCCATAGAGTCTCCCCAGTGCCCCATAAGTGCCCCCATAGCTCCCCATAAGTGCCCCATAGCGCCCCATAAGTGACTCATAGAGCCCCATAAGTGCCCCACAGTGTCCCATAAGTGACTCCTAGAGACCCATAGCGCCCCACGTGTGACCATGGAGCCCCATAAGTGACTCATAGAGCCCCATAAGTGCCCCATAGAGTCTCCCCAGTGCCCCATAAGTGCCCCATAGCGTCTCCCCAGTGCCCTATAGAGCCCCACAAGTGACTAACGGAGCCCCATAAGTGACTCACAGAGACCCAGAAGTGCCCCATAGCGCCCCATAGCGCCCCACAAGTGCCCCCCCATCAACTCACCCCTCCAGAAAACCCGCCGCCTTTATTCCCTGTGCCTACAGAACCGGACGGCCCAAGATACAAAACCGGGGGGGGGGGGGGCGCGGGGTGGGTCGCTCCACGTACAAAAAGGGTCACGGGTGGGTGATTTGGGGCGGGGAGGAGCAGGATAAACCCACCTCCCCCAAATCCCCCCCCCGTGGTTTCTATGGCGATAAAAAAATACAAAAGGGACGCGGTTGGGGGGGGTGTTGGGGACAATGGGGATAATTTGGGGGGATGGGGGGGGGAATATGGGGGTCAGTCCTCCAGGACAATGGGCTCCGAGGTGCTGGCGGGATGTGGGGGGGCGGGGGGGGCGGCAGGGCCCCCCCCGGCCGTAGCGGCTTCACCTTAAGGGGGAGGTTGGGGCGGCGGGCGGCGCGGCGCAGCTCCAGGTGCGTCAGAGCCTTCCGTAGCGCCCTTATGGGGGGGGGGGGATGGAGTCAGTGGGGCGGCCCCATAAGTGAATCATAGAGACCCATAAGTGCCCCACAGTGGCCCATAAGGGACTCCTAGAGACTCACAGTGCTCCACGTGTGACCCACAGAGCACCATAAGTGACTCATAGAGACTCAGAAGTGTCCCATAGTGCCCCACATGTGACACATGGAGACCCATAAGTGCCCCACAGTGTCCCATAAGGGACTCCTAGAGACCCATAAGTGCCCCATAGTGTCTCCCCAGTGCCCCATAGTGCCCCACATGTGACCCATGGAGACCCATAAGTGACCCACAGTGTCCCATAAGTGACTCATAGAGACCCATAAGTGCCCCATAGTGCCCCACATGTGACCCATGGAGCCCCATAAGTGACCCACAGTGTCCCATAAGTGACTCCTAGAGACCCATAAGTGCCCCATAGTGTCTCCCCAGTGCCCCATAGTGCCCCACATGTGCCCCATGGGGCCCTATAAGTGCCCCACAGTGTCCAATAAGTGACTCAGAGATCCCCAGGAGTGCCCCATAGAGCCCCATAAGTGCCCCATAAGTGCCCGATAGCGCCCCATAAGTGACCCATAGAGTCTCCCAAGTGTCCCATAGTGCCCCACATGTGCCTCATGGAGCCCATAAGTGCCCCACAGTGTCCCATAAGTGACTCCTAGAGAGCCACAGTGCTCCACATGTGACCCACAGAGCACCATAAGTGACTCATAGAGACTCAGAAGTGTCCCATAGCGCCCCACATGTGACACATGGAGACCCATAAGTGCCCCACAGTGTCCCATAAGTGACTCCTAGAGACCCATAAGTGCCCCATAGTGTCTCCCCAGTGCCCTATAGTGCCCCACATGTGACCCATGGAGACCCATAAGTGACCCACAGTGTCCCATAAGTGACTCATAGAGACCCATAAGTGCCCCATAGTGCCCCACATGTGCCCCATGGAGCCCTATAAGTGCCCCACAGTGTCCCCTAAGTGACTCATAGACACCCATGAGGGCCCCATAGTGTCTCCCCAGTGCCCCATAGTGCCCTACATGTGCCCCACGGAGCCCCATAAGTGCCCCACAGTGTCCCATAAGTGACTCAGAGATCCCCAGGAGTGCCCCATAGAGCCCCATAAGTGACCCATAGTGTCCCATAAGTGACCCATAGAGACCCATGAGGGCCCCACAGGGTCTCCCCAGTGCCCCATAGTGCCCCACACGTGACCCGCGGAGCCCCATAAGTGACTCATAGAGCCCCATAAGTGCCCCATAGCGCCCCACATGTGCCCCATGGAGCCCTATAAGTGCCCCACAGTGTCCCCTAAGTGACTCATAGAGACCCATAGTGCCCCATAGCATCTCCCCAGTGCCCCATAGGGGTATGGGAGTCAGTGGGGGGGTCACCCTATAGACCCCCCCCCTCAACAAAGCTCACCTGGTGTCCTTGGTGGCCACAAACACCACGGGGTTGGGGGCGTCCGCTGGGTTCAGCTTCTGCCGCTTGCTGGCGGGGGGGGGGGCCGGCGCGCAGCCCCCCAGCCAGGGGGCGCCCGTTGGTGGAGAAGGGGAGACTCGAACCGCCGACCTGGGGGGGGATGAATGGGGGGAGGGGGCGTGGGTTAGTAGCAAGCCACGCCCCCTCGGCCAATCACATACAAGGCACCGCCCATGCGGGTTGTCAATCAGAGGGAGGTGAGCGCGGAGCTCCACGTCCATAAGGGGGTTGGGTGAAGGCGCGCCAGACCAAAGACACGATGCGATTGGCTCTGCTCGCTGTCAATCATCCCCAGACATGCTGCTATAGGCTCTGCTTGCTGTCAATCACTCTCGCAGCACCCAGCGCCAACCGCCAGCCCATAAGTGACCCATAGGGACCCAGGAGTGCCCCATAGTGCCTGTTAGTGACCTCCAAGTGCCCCATAAGTGCCCCCAAAAGTTCCCCATTAGTGCCCCATAGAACTTCATAAGTGACTCAGGGAGACCCATTAGTGCCTGTTAGTGACCTCCAAGTGCCCCATAGGAACCCACAAGTTCCCCATTAGTGCCCCATAAGTGCCCCATAGAGCTTCATAAGTGACTCATAGAGCCCCATAAGTGCCCCATAGTGCCTGTAAGTGACCTCCAAGTGCCCCATAAGTGCCCCATAGAGCTTCATAAGTGACTCATAGAGCCCCATAAGTGCCCCATAGTGCCTGTTTAGTGACCTCCAAGTGCCCCATAGTAACCCACAAGTTCCCCATTAATGCCCCAAAAGTGCCCCATAGAGCTTCATAAGTGACCCACAGAGCCCATAAGTGCCCCCATAGTGTCTGTTAGTGACCTCCAAGTGCCCCATAAGTGCCCCATAGAGCTTCATAAGTGACTCATAGAGCCCATAAGTGCCTGTTAGTGACCTCCAAGTCCCCCATAAGTGCCCCATAGAGCTTCATAAGTGATCATAGAGCCCATAAGTGCCTGTTAGTGACCTCCAAGTCCCCATAAGTGCCCCATAGAGCTTCATAAGTGACTCGTAGAGCCCCATAAGTGCCTGTTAGTGACCTCCAAGTTGCCCCATAAGTGCCCCATAGAGCTTCATAAGTGACTCATAGAGCACCATAAGTGCCTGTTAGTGACCTCCAAGTGCCCCATAGTAACCCACAAGTTCCCCATTAGTGCCCCATAGAGCTTCATAAGTGACTCATAGAGCCCCATAAGTGCCCCATAGTGCCTGTAAGTGACCTCCAAGTGCCCCATAAGTGCCCCATAGAGCTTCATAAGTGACTCATAGAGCCCCATAAGTGCCCCATAGTGCCTGTTAGTGACCTCCAAGTGCCCCATAGTAACCCACAAGTTCCCCATTAATGCCCCAAAAGTGCCCCATAGAGCTTCATAAGTGACCCACAGAGCCCCATAAGTGCCCCATAGTGTCTGTTAGTGACCTCCAAGTGCCCCATAAGTGCCCCATAGAGCTTCATAAGTGACTCATAGAGCCCCATAAGTGCCTGTAGGACCTCCAAGTCCCCCATAAGTGCCCCATAGAGCTTCATAAGTGACTCATAGAGCCCCATAAGTGCCTGTTAGTGACCTCCAAGTCCCCATAAGTGCCCCATAGAGCTTCATAAGTGACTCGTAGAGCCCCATAAGTGCCTGTTAGTGACCTCCAAGTGCCCCATAAGTGCCCCATAGAGCTTCATAAGTGACTCATAGAGCACCATAAGTGCCTGTTAGTGACCTCCAAGTGCCCCATAGTAACCCACAAGTTCCCCATTAGTGCCCCATAGAGCTTCATAAGTGACTCATAGAGGCCCCATAAGTGCCCCATAGTGCCTGTTAGTGACCTCCAAGTGCCCCATAAGTGCCCCATAGAGCTTCATAAGTGACTCATAGTGCCCCATTAGTGCCTGTTAGTGACCTCCAAGTGCCCATAAGTGCCCCAAAAGTTCCCCATTAGGTGCCCCATAGAGCTTCATAAGTGACTCATAGAGCTCCATAAGTGCCCCATAGCGCCTGTTAGTGACCTCCACGTGCCCCATAAGTGACCCACAAGTTCCCCATTAAGTGCCCCAAAAGTGCCCCATAGAGCTTCATAAGTGACTCATAGAGCCCCTTAAGTGCCCCATAGTGCCCCATTAGTGCCTGTTAGTGACCTCCAGGTGCCCCATAGTAACCCACAAGTTCCCCAGCCACGCTCCCATAGGCCCTGCTTGCTGTCAATCACCCCCAGCCCCACCCCCATAGGCCCTGCTGGCTGTCAATCACCCCCAGCCCCGCCCCCATAGGCTCTGCTCGCTGTCAATCACCCCCAGCCCCACCCCATGGGCCCTGCTGGCTGTCAATCACCCCCAGCCCGCTCCCATAGGCCGTGCTCGCTGCCAAGCCCCGCCCCCCCCCCAGCCACATTGGGGGGTCCGGTAGCCCCCCGTGGCCCGTACCCGCAGGCGGGGGGGCCGGTGGCCCTCGGCCCCCCCCTCGTAGCCGCGCTTGCCCACCAGCCCCGCCAGCCCCCGGCTCTGGCTCAGCTGGTTGCGGTTGATGGGGGTCTTGGTGCCGCGCGCGCGTCTTGGGCTTCAGGGGGGGCCTGTGCGGCTGGGGGGGGCGGGAATGGGGGGGTCAGGGGCTGCCCGTTTTGGGAGGGGGGCACCTACTGATCCCCCCAACCGCCAAACGCCCCGTTTCCCTCCATGTGTAACCCCCCGAATATGTACACTGGGGGTCCCCCCATTAAACCCCTCCCAGGGACCCCCAAAATATTCCTTAGGGACCCCCCCCATTCACTCCCCCCCAGGGACCCCTCAAAATATCCTTAGGGACCCCCCCCCCATTCATCCCCCTCCCAGGGGACCCCCCCATTCATACCCCACCAGGGACCCCCCAAAATATCCTTAGGGACCCCCCCATCCATCTCCCCCCCAGGGACCCCCCGAAACATCCTCAGGGACCCCCCCCATTCATCCCCCCACCCAGGGACCCCCCAAAACATCCTCAGGGACCCCCCCATTAACCCCCCCACCAGGGACCCCCCCAAAATATCCTTAGGGACCCCCCCCCCATTCATCCCCCTCCCAGGGACCCTCAATTCATTCCCCCCCAAGGACCCCCCGAAACATCCTTAGGGACCCCCCCATTCATCCCCCTCCAGGACCCCCCCATTCATACTCCCCCCAGGGACCCCCCAAAATATCCTTAGGACCCCCCCATTCATCCCCCTCCAGGGACCCCCCAAAACAGCCTCAGGGACCCCCCCCCATTCATCCCCCCACCCAGGGACCCTCCAAAATATCCTTAGGGACCCCCCCATTCGTCCCACCCCCCAGGGACCCCCCAAAATATCCTTAGGGACCCCCCCATTCGTCCCACCCCCAGGGACCCCCCAAAATATCCTTAGGGACCCCCCCCCCATTCATCCCCCCCCCAGGGACCCCTCAATTCATTCCCCCCCAGGGACCCCCCAAAACATCCTTAGGGACCCCTCATTCATCCCCCTCCAGGGACCCCCCCATTCATCTCCCCCCCCCAGGGACCCCCCAAAACATCCTCAGGGACCCCCCCATTCATCCCCCCCCAGGGACCCCCAAAACAACCTCAGGGACCCCCCCATTAACCCTCTCACCAGGAACCCCCCAAAACATCCTTAGGGACCCCCCCCATTCATCCCCCCTAGGGACCCCCCATAACATCCTCAGGGACCCCCCCATTCATCCCCCCCCAGGGACCCCCCCAAAACAGCCTCAGGGACCCCCCCCCCATTCATCCCCACCCCAGGGACCCCCCCAAAACATCCTTAGGGACCCCCCCCCATTCATCCCCCTCCCAGGGCCCCCCCATAACATCCTCAGGGACCCCCCCCATTCATTCCCCCCCCAGAGACCCCCCCCCACCCCTCACCCAGCTCAGGGACCCCCCAGGGACCCCCCCACCCCTCACCCATCTCAGGGACCCCCAGGGACCCCCCCCCCTCCCCCAATTCAGGGACCCCCCCCAGGACCCCCCCCCACCCCTCACCCAGCTCAGGGACCCCCCCCATGCACCCCCCACCCCCTCACCCATCTCAGAGACCCCCCAGGACCCCCCCCCCAATTCAGGGACCCCCTAGGACCCCCCCCACCCACCCACTCAACTCAGAGACCCCCCAGGACCCCCCCCACCCACCCACCCAACTCAGAGACCCCCCAGGACCTCCCCCACCCCTCACCCCCTCAACTCAGGGACCCCCCAGGGACCCCCCACCCCCCCCCCCCCAATTCAGGGACCCCCCCACCCCTCACCCAGCTCATAGACCCCCCATGACCCCCCCTGTGACCCCCCAGCCCCCCCCTTCCTCACCCAGCTCCTTGACAATGGCGGCCAATGGCAGCCGCGCCAGAGGGTGGATTTTGAGGGGGGTCTTGGCCGCTTTGGGGAGGCGGATGGAGCCTGGGGGGGGACACCCACATCACCTCAGTATTAAAATGGCGCTAAATCACCTCAGTGGTAAAATGGCGCTAAATCACCTCAGTGGTAAAATGGCGCCAAAATCACCTGAGGGTCAAAATGGCGCCAGAATCACCTGAGGGTCAAAATGGCGCCAGAATCACCTCAGGGTCCAGATGTCACTAAAATCACCTCAGTGTGAAAACATCACTAAATCACCTCAGTGTTAATATGTCACTAAAATCACGTCAATGTTAAAATGTCACTAAATCACCTCAATGTTAAAATGGCGCCAAAATCACCTCAGTGTTAAAATGGCGCCAAAATTACCTCAATGTTAATATGTCACTAAAATCACCTCAATGTTAAAATGTCACTAAATCACCTCAGAGTCAAAATGTCACTAAAATCACCTCAGGATCAAAATATCAATAAAATCACTTCAATGTTAAAATGTCACTAAATCACCTCAATGTTAAAATATCACTAAAATCACCTCAGAGTCAAAATGTCACTAAATCACCTCAATGTTAAAATGTCACTAAAATCACCTCAATGTTAAAATGTCACTAAAATCACCTCAGTGTCAAAATACCACTAAATCACCTCAATGTTAAAATATCACTAAAATCACCTCAATGTTCAAATGTCACTAAATCACCTCAATGTTAAAACACCATCAAAATCCCCTCAGTCTCAAAATGGCGCCAAATCACCTCAGGACCAAAATGGCGCCAAATCCCCTCAGGATTCAAAATGGCGGCCCCAACCCCCCGATCCCCCCACCACCCCCAAACCCCCCAACACCCCCAGCACCCCCAAACCCCCCAACACCCCCAAACCCCCCATCACCCCCAAACCCCCCGCAGGCTCACACTCGGCTTTGATGGCGTTGGCACCAAAATCTCCTCAGTGTCAAAATGTCACTAAAATCACCTCAGTGTTAAAATGTCACTAAATCGCCTCAACGTTTAAGTGTCACTAAAATCACCTCAGGGTCAAAATGTCACTAAAATCACCTCAATGTTAAAATGTCACTAAATCACCTCAGGGTCAAAATGTCACAAAAATCACCTCAATGTTAAAATGCCACTAAAATCACCTCAGGGTCCAAATGTCACTAAATCACCTCAGGGTCAAAATGGTGCCAAAATCACCTCAATGTTAAAATGTCACTAAAATCACCTCAATGTTAAAATGTCTCTAAATCACCTTAATGTTAAAATGTCACTAAAATCACCTCAGGACCAAAATGTCACTAAATCACCTCAGTGTTAAAATGTCTCTAAATCACCTCAGGACTCAAATGACACCAGAATCACCTCAGGATCAAAATGTCAATAAAATCACCTCAATGTTAAAATGTCACTAAATCACCTCAGAGTCAAAATGTCACTAAAATCACCTCAATGTTAAAATGTCACTAAAATCACCTCAATGTTAAAATATCACTAAAATCACCTCAATGTTAAAGTGTCACTAAATCACCTCAGGATCAAAATGGTGCCAAAATCACCTCAGGGGCAAAATGTCACTAAAATCACCTCAGGGGCAACATGGCGCCAAAATCTCCTCAGTGTTAAATGTCACTAAATCACCTCAATGTTAAAATGTCACTAAAATCACCTCAGGATGAAAATGGCGCCAAAATCACCTCAATGTTAAAATGTCACTAAAATCACCTCAGGATGAAAATGGCGTCAAAATCACCTCAATGTTAAAATGTCACTAAAATCCCCTCAGGATCAAAACGTCACTAAAATCACCTCAATGTTAAAATGTCACTAAAATCACCTCAGGATCAAAATGGCGCCAAAGTCTTCTCAGTGTCAAAATGTCACTAAAATCACCTCAGAGTCAAAATGTCACTAAAATCACCTCAATGTTAAAATGTCACTAAATCACCTCAGGATCAAAATGTCACTAAATCACCTCAGGGTCAAAATGGCGCCAAAATCACCTCAGGGTCCAAATGTCACCAGAATCACCTCAGGGTCCAAATATCACTAAATCACCCAACTGCTAAAATGTCACTAAAATCACCTCAATGTTAAAATGTCACTAAATCAGCTCAATGTTAAAATGTCTCTAAATCACCTCAATGTTAAAATGTCTCTAAATCACCTCAGGGCTCCAAATAGCACCAGAATCACCTCAGGATCAAAATGGCGCCAAAATCACCTCAGGATCAAAATGTCAATAAAATCACCTCAATGTTAAAATGTCACTAAATCACCTCAGAGTCAAAATGTCACTAAAATCACCTCAATGTTAAAATGTCACTAAAATCACCTCAATGTTAAAATATCACTAAAATCACCTCAATGTTAAAGTGCCACTAAATCACCTCAGGATCAAAATGGTGCCAAATCACCTCAGATCAAAATGTCACTAAATCACCTCAATGTTAAAATGTCACTAAATCACCTCAATGTTAAAACGTCACTAAATCACCTCAATGTTAAAATGCCACTAAAATCACCTCAATATCTCAATGTCACTAAATCACCTCAATGCTAAAATGTCACTAAATCACCTCAATGTTAAAATGTCACTAAATCACCTCAATGTTAAAATGTCACTAAATCACCTCAGGGTCCAAATGTCACTAAATCACCTCAATGTTAAAACACCATCAAAATCCCCTCAGTCTCAAAATGGCGCCAAATCACCTCAGGATTCAAAATGGCGCCAAATCCCCTCAGGACCAAAATGGCGGCCCCAACTCCCTGATCCCCCCAGCACCCCCAAACCCCCCAACACCCCCAAACCCCCCATCACCCCCAAACCCCCCGCAGGCTCACACTCGGCTTTGATGGCGTTGGCACCAAAATCTCCTCAGTGTCAAAATGTCACTAAAATCACCTCAGTGTTAAAATGTCACTAAATCACCTCAATGTTAAAATGTCACTAAAATCACCTCAATATCTAAATGTCACTAAAAACACCTCAGGGTGCAAATGTCACAAAATCACCTCAATGTTAAAATGCCACTAAAATCACCTCAGGGTCCAAATGTCACTAAATCACCTCAGGATCAAAATGGCGCCAAAATCTCCTCAATGTTAAAATGCCACTAAATCACCTCAATGTTAAAATGTCTCTAAATCACCTCAATGTTAAAATGTCACTAAAATCACCTCAGGATCAAAATGTCACTAAATCACCTCAATGTTAAAATGTCACTAAATCACCTCAATGTTAAAATGTCTCTAAATCACCTCAGGGCTCCAAATAGCACCAGAATCACCTCAGGATCAAAACGTCAATAAAATCACCTCAATGTTAAAATGTCACTAAATCACCTCAGAGTCAAAATGTCACTAAATCACCTCAATGTTAAAATGTCACTAAAATCACCTCAATGTTAAAATATCACTAAAATCACCTCAATGTTAAAGTGCCACTAAATCACCTCAGGATCAAAATGGTGCCAAATCACCTCAGGATCAAAATGTCACTAAATCACCTCAATGTTAAAATGTCACTAAATCACCTCAATGTTAAAATGTCACTAAATCACCTCAATGTTAAAATGCCACTAAAATCACCTCAATATCTCAATGTCACTAAATCACCTCAATGCTAAAATGTCACTAAATCACCTCAATGTTAAAATGTCACTAAAATCACCTCAATGTTAAAATGTCACTAAATCACCTCAATGTTAAAATACCACTAAAATCACCTCAATGTTAAAACGCCATCAAAATCCCCTCAGGGTCAAAATGGTGCCAATCACCTCAGGATCAAAATGTTACTAAATCACCTCAGGATCAAAATGTCACTAAATCACCTCAATGATAAAATGTCACTAAAATCACCTCAGAGTCAAAACGTCACTAAATCACCTCAATGTTAAAATGCCACCAGAATCCCCTCAGTCTCAAAATGGCGCCAAATCACCTCAGGATTCAAAATGGCGCCAAATCCCCTCAGGACCAAAATGGCGGCCCCAACCCCCCAATCCCCCCAGCACCCCCAAACCCCCCGATCCCCCCAGCACCCCCAAACCCCCCAACACCCCCAGCACCCCCAAACCCCCCACCACCCCCAAACCCCCCATCACCCCCAAACCCCCCGCAGGCTCACACTCGGCTTTGATGGCGTTGGCGTTGATGGGCGCGTAGGGGCGTCGCGCGGCGCGGCGCGGCTGCAGGACGTCGCGGCACAGGGCGGCGCGCCAGGCGCGTGAGGCGCGTGGTGTGCAGCAGGAAGGTCTGGCGGTTCTTGGCCAGCAGCTTGGCGCGGCTGGCGCTCGTGGTGTACGGGGACAGGCTCTGCGCCTCGGGGCGGGACAGGTGCCCGCGGGAGTGCGGCTCCTATGGGGGACGGGGGGGTATGGGGTTATGGGTACAGGGGGTTATGGGGTACAGGGGGTTATGGGGTACAGGGGGGTTATGGGGGGTTTGGGAGGTGGGGGGGAATGGGGGGTTATGGGGTAGAGGGGGGTTATGGGGGTTATGGGGGGTTATGGGGTACAGGGGGTTATAGGGGGTTATGGGGGGTTATGGGGGGTTATGGAGGTACAGGGGGTTATGGGGGTTATGGGGGTTATGGGGGGTTATGGGGGGTTATGGAGGTACAGGGGGTTATGGGGGTTATGGGGGGTTATGGGGGGTTATGAGGGTTATGGGGGGTTTGGGGGTATGGGGGGTTATGGGGGTTATGGGGTACAGGGGGGTTATGGGGTACGGGGGGGTATGTGGGTTATGGAGTACAGGGAGGTTATGGGGTACAGGGGGTTATGGGAGTTTGGGGTACGGGGGGTTATGGGGGTTATGGGGGGTTATGAGGGTTATGGGGGTTATGGAGTACAGGGGGGTTTTGGGGTACAGGGGGGTTTTGGGGTACAGGGGGGTTTTGGGGGGTTATGGGGTATGGGGGTTATGGGGTACAGGGGGGTTATGGGGTACAGGGGGGTTATGGGGGTTATGGGGTACAGGGGTTCTGGGGTGGTGTACGGGGACAGGCTCTGCGCCTCGGGGCGGGACAGGTGCCCGCGGGAGTGCGGCTCCTATGGGGGACGGGGGGGTATGGGGTTATGGGGTACAGGGGGTTATGGGGGTTTGGGGTACAGGGGGGTTATGGGGGTTATGGGGGGTATGGGGTACAGGGGGGTTATGGGGTACAGGGGGTTATGGGGTACAGGGGGTTATGGGGGGGTTTGGGGGGTTATGGGGTACAGGGGGTTATGGGGGTTATGGGGTACAGGGGGTTATGGGGGGTTATGGGGGTTTGGGGAGGATGGGGTACAAGGGGTTATGGGGGTTATGGGGGTTATGGAGTGGGGGGTATGGGGGGGTTATGGGGGGTATGGGGGGTATGGGGGTAATAGGGGGTTATGGGGCTTATGGGGGGTTATGGGTATGGGGGGTTATGGGTATGGGGGGTTATGGAGTGGGGGGGAATGGGGTATGGGGGGGGTATGGGGGTTATGGGGGATTATGGGGTACAGGGGGGTTATGGGGGGTTTGGAGGGGGGGGGGATGGGGGTTGGGAGGGGTGGGGGATGGGGGTTATGGGGTACAGGGGGGTTATGGGGGTTATGGGGGGTTATGGGGTACAGGGGGGTTATACGGGGTTATGGGGGGTTATGGGGGTTATGGGGGGTATGTGGGGTTATAGGGGTTATGGGGGTTTGGGGGGTACAGGGGGGTATGTGGGTTATGGGGTACAGGGGGGTTATGGGGTACAGGGGGGTTATGGGGGTTATGGGGGGTTATGGGGGGTTATGGAGTGGGGGGGAATGGGGTATGGGGGGGTTATGGGGGTTTGAGGGGTTATGGGGGTTATGGGGTACAGGGGGGTTATGGGGTACAGGGGGTTATGGGGGTCTGGGGAGTGGGGGGGGGATGGGGTATGGGGGGGGCATGGGGGGGTTATGGGGTACAGGGGGGTTATGGGGGGTTTTGGGTACAGGGGGGTTATGGGGGTTATGGGGTACAGGGGTTATGGGGTTGGTGTACGGGGACAGGCTCTGCGCCTCGGGGCGGGAGAGATGGCCGCGGGAGTGCGGCTCCTATGGGGGTATAGGGGTTATGGGGGGTATGGGGGGTATAGGGGGTTATGGGGGTTTGGGGGGTTATGGGGGTTTTGGGGTACAGGGGGGTTAGGGGAGGTATGGGGGTTATGGGAGAGTTTGGGGGGGATGGGGTACAGGGGGGTTATGGGGGGTTATGGGGTACAGGGGGTTATAGGGGGTTATGGGGGTTTGGGGAGGATGGAGTACAGGGGTTGTGGGGGTTATGGGGGTTATGGGGGGGTTATGGAGTGGGGGGGAATAGGGTATGGGGGAGTTATGGGGGGTTATAGAGGTTATGGGGGTTATGGGGGGTTATGGGGGCTTATGGGGGCTTATGGGGTTATGGGGTACAGGGGGTTATGGGAACTGGGGTTATGGGTACAGGGGGGTTATGGGGGTTTGGAGGGGGGGGGCATGGGGGTTATGGGGGTTATGGGGGGTTATGGGGGTTATGGGGTACAGGGGGTTATAGGGGGTTATGGGGGGTTATGGGGGTTATGGGGGGTTATGGGGGGTTTGGGGTACAGGGTGGTTATGGGGTACAGGGGAGGTAATGGGGGTATGGGGAGTTATGGGGTACAGGGGGTTATGGGGGTTATGGGGGGTTATGGGGGTTATGGGAGGTGGGGGGGAATGGGGGGTTATGGGGTACAGGGGAGTTATGGGGGTTATGGGGGGTTATGGGGTACAGGGGGTTATAGGGGGTTATGGGGGGTTATGGAGGTACAGGGGGTTATGGGGGGTTATGGGGGGTTATGAGGGTTATGGGGGGTTATGGGGGGTATGGGGGTTATAGGGGTTATGGGGGGTTTGGGGGGCACGGGGGGGTATGTGGGTTATGGGGTACAGGGGGGTTATGGGGTACGGGGGGGTATGTGGGTTATGGGGTACAGGGAGGTTATGGGGTACAGGGGGTTATGGGAGTTTGGGGTATGGGGGGTTATGGGGGTTATGGGGTACGGGGGGTTATGGGGGTTATGGGGTTATGGGGGGTTATGAGGGTTATGGGGGGTTTGGGGTGTGGGGGGTTATGGGGTTATGGAGTACAGGGGGTTTATGGGGTACAGGGGGGTTATGGGGGGTTTGGGAGGTGGGGGGGGATGGGGGTTATGGGGTATGGGGGGTTATGGGGGTTATGGGGTACAGGGGGTTATGGGGGGTTATGAGGGGTATGGGGGTTATGGGGTTTATGGGGGTTATGGGGGTTATGGGGTACGGGGGTGGGGGGGTAATAGGGGGTTATGGGGTACAGGGGGGTTATGGGGGTTATGGAGTGGGGGGGAATGGGGTATGGGGGGGTTATGGGGGGTTATAGGGGTTATGGGGGGTTATGGGGGGGTTATGGGGGGTTATGGAGTGGGGGGGAATGGGGTATGGGGGGGTTATGGGGGGTTATAGGGGTTATGGGGGGTTATGGGGGTTATGGGGGGTTATGGAGTGGGGGGAATGGGGTATGGGGGGGTTATAGGGGGTTATGGGGGTTATGGGGGTAATAGGGGGTTATGGGGATATGGGAGTAATAGGGGGTTATGGGGCTTATGGGGGTAAGGGGTACAGGGGGTTAAGGGTATGGGAGGTTATGGGGGTTATGGGGGTTATGGGGGGTATGGGTACAGGGGGTTATGGGGGTTATGGGGTACGGGGGGTTATGGGGGTTTGGGGGGTGGGGGGGGGATGGGGACTTATGGGGTGCAGGGGGGGCAATGGGGGTTATGGGGGGTTTGGGTACAGGGGTTATGGGGTACGGGGGGTTATGGGGGGTTATGGGTACGGGGGGTTATGGGGGGTATGGGTGGTTATGGGGTACAGGGGGTTATGGGGGTTATGGGGGTTATGGGGGGTTATGAGGGTTATGGGAGGTTATGGGGTACAGGGGGTTACGGGGGGTATGGGGGTTATGGGGGGTTATTGGGGGGTTATGGGGGGTTTGGGGTACAGGGTGGTATATGGGGTAGAGGGGGGGTAATGGGGGTATGGGAGGTATGGGGTACAGGGGGGTTATGGGGTACAGGGGGGTTATGGGGGTTATGGGGTACAGGGGGTTATGGGGGTTTGGGGGGTGAGGAGGGAGGATGGGGTGCAGGGAGGTTCTGGGGTGTGGGGGGTTATGGAGTGCAGGGGGGTTTCTGGGATGCAGGGGGGTCTCCAGGGGGGTTTTGGAGTGCAGGGGGGGTTCCGGGGGGTTTCTGGGGTGCAGGGGGGGTCTCCAGGGGGGTTTTGGGGTGCAGGGGGGGTTCTGGGGGTCTCACCGAGGCGCTGCGCGCAGCCCCCTCCAGCTGGGTGGGGGTCTTCAGCCCCCCGTATTTCTTCCAGTAGATCCAGCAGGAGGCGCAGAGGCGGCACTGCATGTTGGGGGGGGCCCCAGGCGTACCACTGCGCCGACTGCGTGGCTGCGGGGGCACCCCAAAGGTATAGGGACCCCCCCAAAGCCTATGGAGAGCCCCCAAAAGAGTATAGAGACCCCCCAAAGGTATAGAGACCCCAAAAGGATAGAGAGACCCCCAAAGGTATAGAGACCCCACAAAAAGTATAGAGACCCCACAAAGGTATAGAGACCCCCAAAAGGTATAGAGACCCCTCCAAAGGTATAGGGACCCCCTAAAGGTATAGAGACCCCCTAAAGGTATAGAGACCCCCAAAAGGGTATAGAGACCACCCCAAAAGATATAGAGACACCCCAGAAGTATAGACACCCCACAAAGGGTATAGAGACTCCTCCAAAAGTATAGAGACCCCACAAAAGTATAGAGACCCCCCAAAGGTAGAGAGAACCCCCAAAGGTAGAGAGAAACCCCCCAAACATAGAGATACCCCCCCAAAGGTATGGAGACCCCCCCAGATGTATGGAGACACCCCCAAAGGTATAAAGACCCCCCTAAAGGTGTAGAGACCCCCCCCAAAGGTATGGAGAACCCCCCAAAGGTATGGAGAGCGCCAAAGGGTAGAGAGACCCCCCTAAAGGTA
>NW_027660001.1:45604-87650 GCF_963082525.1 Nesoenas mayeri
ACAACCCAAGGGGGTCCCACAAACTGAGGGGGGGGGATCCCAGGGGTCCATACAAACTGGGGGGGTCCCCACAACCCAAAGGGGGTTCCCCACAACCCAAGGGGGGGTCCCCTCGTCCCCCCCCCCCCCAACTCTCCTCACACTTCCCGCCCCGGTCCCCCCGTTCCCCTCACAGACACGGGTTGCGGGGGGGGGGGCACCCGAATGTCGCCCCCCCCACGCCCCCCCCCAGGACCTCGGGACCCCCGACCCCCCCCCCCAGCCGTTCCCCAACCCCCCCCCCGGCCCCGCTCACCCCCAACTCGGTACATATTGGCCGCCATGGCCGCTCCGTTGGGCCGCGTTACCCCCGGGCCCGGCCGCGCTTCATCGCCTCCCGCTCCCGCCGCCTCCGCACCGGCACGACCCGCTCGGCCCAGTCCGGAGCGCTTCGGCTGTTTCCGGAGAGCGCTCGGGACCTTTCGGCACAGCTTCGGGTACCTCCGGAAAACCTCGGCTCGGCTTCGGGTCCTTCCGGAAGGGCTTCGGGAGACCTCGGCTCGGCTTCGGGCACCTCCGGAAGAGCTTCGGAAAGACTCGGCTCGGCTTCGGGCCGGCTTCGGGCACCTCCGGAAAACCTCGGCTCGGCTTCGGGAGCTTCCGGAAGGAGCTTCGGGCCGGCTTCGGGCACCTTCGGAAAACCTCGGCTCGGCTTCGGGTCTCTCCGGAAGGTCTTCGGGAGACCTCGGCTCGGCTTCGGGCACCTCCGGAACCCCTCGGGCCGGCTTCGGGTCCCTCCGGAATGAGCTTCGGGAGGGATTCGGGTCCGGAGAAACCTCGACCCCACTTCGGGTCCCTCCGGAACCCCCCGGCCCCACTTCGGGTCCCTCCGGAACCCCTCGGCCCCACTTCGGGTCCCTCCGGAACTCCTCGGGTCTCTCCGGAACCCCTCGGCCCCACTTCGGGTCCCTCCGGAACCCCTCGGGTCCCTCCGGAACCCCTCGACCCCACTTCGGGTCCCTCCGGAACCCCCCGGCCCCACTTCGGGTCTCTCCGGAACCCCTCGGGTCCCTCCGGAACCCCTCGACCCCACTTCGGGTCTCTCCGGAACCCCTCGGCCCCACTTCGGGTCCCTCCGGAACCCCTCGGGTCTTTCCGGAACCCCTCGGCTCGGCTTCGGGCCCCTCCCACCCGTTTCGGCAGTTTCCGCCAGAGCCGAACCGCTTCGGAAAAAGTGGGCGGGGCTGGGGGGTGGGGGGGGGGGGGGGCGGTCCCAACAACATCGGCCGCGTTCGGCAATTTCCGCGGCGGGAACGAAGCGGGCGGGCCCGATCCTGACCGCAGGCTTTATTGACACCAATCACAGTGCAGCATAAAAACGGGGAGGGGGGGGGGAGCCCGACCTCCCCCCCCAAAATTTGGTCCCGAAGAGGATGAAGAAGATTTTAGGGGGGGGGGTTAACGTGGGTCAGGGTCCCCCCCAGTGTGTTGCGGCCCCCCCAGCACCCTCCATTGGAACACACTGGTGTCCTTGCCCCCCAGTGACACCAGGTGCCCGTCGTCGTGGGTGAAGCGAACGTTGGTGACGTGGCTACCGTGGCCACCATACACATGGCTGGGAGCCTGTGGGAAGAAGTGGGGGGCGTCAAGGTAAGGACCCCCCCCCCCATAATAAAAGGGGGGTCCCCCCCCACACCCAGGACCCCCCCAGCCCACCTTGGGGCGCGCACAGGGGTACTGGAACAGGTGAACTTTGCAGAAGTCGTCGGCCACGGCCACCAGGCGCTCGTGGTGCGAGCGGCACAGAGAGTTGATGTCGGTGCCGTCCGAGCCGTCCGGCCACACGCCTGGGGGGGTGACGGGGGTTTGGGGGTGCCCCACAGCTCCCTGGACACCCCTAGACCCCCAAAACCCCCTCCAGACCACCCAAAACCCCCCCTAGAACCCCAAAACCCCCCTGTACCCCCAGCTCTGGGCTCCAGGTCAAGCCTCAAACCCACAGATAGAACTGCCCCCCATAACCCCCTGTACCCCCCCAAATCCCGCCATAGCCCCCCCATAACCCCCTGTACCCCCACACCAGCACCCCCAGAACACCCAGACCCCCCTGTACCCCCACCCCAGACCCTTCTGTACCCCCAAACCAGCCCCCAGACCTCCAAAACCCCCCTGTACCCCCAGCTCCGGGCTCCAGGTCAAGCCTCAAACCCACAGATAGAACTGACCCCCATAACCCCTTGTACCCCCCCAAATCCCCCCATAACCCCCTGTACCCCCACACCAGCACCCCCAGAGCCCCCAGACCCCCCTGTACCCCCACCCCAGACCCCCCTGTACCCCCAAAACCCCCCCTGTACCCCCAACTCCAGCCTCTAGGCCAACACTTACTCCCCCTCATCCCATAGGTAGAGCTGCCCCCCATAACCCCATGTACCCCCACACCAGCACCCCCAGACCCCCTGTACCCCCATGTACCCCCAAATCAGACCCCCACAAACCCCCAAACCCCCCTGTACCCCCACTCCAGACCCCCCCAAACCCCCCCAAACCCCCCTGTACCCCCAACTCCAACCTCTAGGCCAACACTTACTCCCCTTCATCCCATAGGTCAAGCTGCCCCCCATAACCCCATGTACCCCCACATCAGCACCCCCAGACCCCCTGTACCCCCATGTACCCCCAAATCAGACCCCCCTGTACCCCCAAACCCCCCTGTACCCCCACTCCAGACCCCCCCAAACCCCCCCAAACCCCCCTGTACCCCCAACTCCAGCCTCTAGGCCAACATACTCCCCCTCATCCCATAGGTTGACCTACTCCCCACACTCCCATGTACCCCAAACCAGACCCCCATGTACCCCCAAAAACACACCCCCCCGGACCCCCCAAGACCCCCCAGCCCCCCCAAACCCCCCCGTACCCCCATATTTCACCCACCGAACACATGGAACCCCAATACACAGGTGTAGGTCGCCCATTCGCGGTCCCGGCTCTCAAAGCGATTCCGGAGCAATTTACACCCCCCGGCCACATCCCCTTTTATTTTGGGGGGGACATGGGGGTTAATGGGACCCCCCCAATCTATAGGGGGGGTCCTATAGGTTTTGGGGTGCCCCCCCAACTCACAATAGAGGATCTCATAGTCGCCCGAATTGGACATAATGAAGCGCCCATCCTTGGACCAGTCCAAGTGGGTGATGAAGCTCGAGTGGCCCTGGGGGGGCAAATTGGGGACATTATGGGGGGGTTGGGGACATAATTGGGGGTTGGGGACACATACATGGGGATATGGGGACATGGGGATATGGGGGGACAGGGGGATATGGGGGGACATGGGGATATGGGGACAAGGGGATATGGGGGGACAGGGGGATATGGGGGACAATGGGGATATGGGGACATGGGGATGTGGGGACAGGGGGATATGGGGATGTGGGGGATATGGGGACATCATGGGGACATCATGGGGATATGGGGATATGGGCATATGGGGACATGGGGATATGGGGGGACAAGGGGATATGGGGGGACATGGGGATATGGGGGACATGGGGATGTGG
The DNA here is from genome assembly GCF_963082525.1 of Nesoenas mayeri. Taxonomy (NCBI): domain Eukaryota; kingdom Metazoa; phylum Chordata; class Aves; order Columbiformes; family Columbidae; genus Nesoenas; species Nesoenas mayeri. The sequence continues at coordinate 49,144 of NW_027660001.1, forward strand.
GGACAGGGGGATATGGGGACGTGGGGGACATGGGGACATCATGGGGATATGGGGACATGGGGGGATGTGGGGGGCATGGGGACATCATGGGGACATCATGGGGACATCATGGGGATATGGGGACATGGGGATATGGGGGGACATGGGGATGTGGGGGGACAAGGGGATATGGGGGGACAAGGGGATATGGGGACAAGGGGATATGGAGGGACATGGGGATATGGGGGGACAAGGGGATATGGGGACATGGGGATGTGGGGACAGGGGGATATGGGGATGTGGGGGACATGGGGACATCATGGGGACATCATGGGGATATGGGGATGTGGGGGATATGGGGACATGGGGGATATGGGGACATCATGAGGATATGGGGATGGGGGGATGTGGGGGACATGGGGACATCATGGGGACATCATGGGGACATCATGGGGATATGGGGACATGGGGATATGGGGACAAGGGGATATGGGGGGATATGGGGATGTGGGGGGACAAGGGGATATGGGGACATGGGGACATGGGGACATGGGGATATGAGGGGACAAGGGGATATGGGGACATGGGGATACGGGGACATGAGGATATGGGGACATGGGGATATGGGGGGACAAGGGGATATGAGGACATGGGGGGGACATGGGGGGGACATGGGGGGGACATGGGGATATGGGGAAATCATGGGGGACATGGGGACATCATGAGGATATGGGGACAGGGGGATATGGGGGGGACATGGGGGGGTTGGGGACACTATGGGGGTGTTGGGGACACTATGGGGGGGTCGGGGACACTATGGGGGGGTGGGGACACTATGGGGAGGTCAGGGACACTATGGGGGGGTCGGGGACACTATGGGGGTGTTAGGGACACTATGGGGGTGTTGGGGACACTATGAGGGGGTCGGGGACACTATGGGGGGGTGGGGACACTATGGGGGTGTTGGGGACACTATGGGGGGGTTGGGGACACTATGGGGGTGTTGGGGACACTATGGGGGTGTTAGGGACACTATGGGGGTGTTGGGGACACTATGGGGGGGGTCGGGGACACTATGGGGGGGTTGGGGACACTATGGGGGTGTTGGGGACACTATGGGGGGGGTCGGGGACACTATGGGGGGGTTGGGGACATTATGGGGGGGTTGGGGACACTATGGGGGGGTCAGGGACACTATGGGGGGGGTCGGGGACACTATGGGGGGGTTGGGGACACTATGGGGGTGTTGGGGACACTATGGGGGGGGTCGGGGACACTATGGGGGTGTTGGGGACATTATGGGGGGGTTGGGGACACTATGGGGGGGTCAGGGACACTATGGGGGGGTCGGGGACACTATGGGGGGGTCGGGGACATTATGGGGGGGTCGGGGACACTATGGGGGAGGTGGGGACACTATGGGGGGGTCAGGGACACTATGGGGGGGTCGGGGACACTATGGGGGTATTGGGGACACTATGGGGGTGTTAGGGACACTATGGGGGGGTCAGGGACACTATGGGGGTGTCGGGGACACTATGGGGGGGTCAGGGACACTATGGGGGTGTTGGGGACACTATGGGGGTGTTGGGGACACTATGGGGGGGTCAGGGACACTATGGGGGGGTCGGGGACACTATAGGGGGGTTGGGGACATTATGGGGGGGTCGGGGACTCTATGGGGGGGTCGGGGACACTATGGGGGTGTTGGGGACACTATGGGGGTGTCGGGGACTCTATGGGGGTGTCGGGGACACTATGGGGGGGTGGGGACACTATGGGGAGGTCAGGGACACTATGGGGGTGTCGGGGACACTATGGGGGGGTCAGGGACACTATGGGGGGGTGGGGACACTATGGGGAGGTCAGGGACACTATGGGGGCGTCGGGGACACTATGGGGGGGTTGGGGACATTATGGGGGGGTCGGGGACACCATGGGGGCGTCGGGGACACTATGGGGGGGTGGGGACACTATGGGGAGGTCAGGGACACTATGGGGGGGTCGGGGACACTATGGGGGGGGTCGGGGACACTATGGGGGGGTTGGGGACATTATGGGGGGGTTGGGGACACTATGGGGGGGTCAGGGACACTATGGGGGGGGTCGGGGACACTATGGGGGGGTTGGGGACACTATGGGGGTGTTAGGGACACTATGGGGGGGGTCGGGGACACTATGGGGGGGTTGGGGACATTATGGGGGGGTCGGGGACACTATGGGGGGGTCGGGGACACTATGGGGGTGTTGGGGACCCCCCCGTTGTTACCACACAACGGCCAAAGCGGGTGAACTTGCGCCCCCCCTCGGTCACGCTGTAGATGTAGATGAAGTTGTCATGGGAGCCGATGGCCAAGAAGGAGCCGTCTATGGGGACATTGGGGACATTGGGGACATTGTACCCCAACATTGAGGGGTTATGGGGGTTATGGGGGTTATGGGGGGTTATGGGGGGTTATGGGGGGTTATGGGGATCACCTGGGGAGAAGCGAACGACCGAGAGCTGCTCGTTGCCATCGGAGCCACCGGCGAGGGGGTGACGGGTGGTGGTGTCCAGAGCCAGCCAGCTGGGGACATTGGGGACATGTGGGGATGTGGGGGGATGTGGGGACATGGGGGATATGGGGATGGGGGGACATCATGGGGACATGGGGGATATGGGGACGTGGGGGGACATGGGGATATGGGGGATATGGGGACATGGGGGATATGGGGACATGGGGGGATATGGGGGGACATGGGGATGTGGGGATATGGGGACAGAGGGACATGGGGGGATATGGGGACATGGGGATATGGGGGGATATGGGGGATATGGGGGGATGGGAGGACATCATGGGGATATGGGGGATATGGGGACATGGGGATATGGGGGGACATGGGAGATATGGGGGGACATGGGACATGGGGGGATATGGGGACAGAGGGACATGGGGATATGGGGACATGGGGGATATGGGGACATGGGGATATGGGGGGACATGGGAGATATGGGGGGATATGGGGACATGGGGGGATATGGGGACATGGGGGATATGGGGACAGGGGGGATATGGGGACAGGGGGATATGGGGGGACATAGGGACATGGGGGAATATGGGGATATAGGGGGATATGGGCACATGGGGATGTGGGGACATCATGGGGATATGGGGATGTGGGGGATATGGGGACATGGGGGGATATGGGAACATGGGGGGATATGGGGGGACATGGGGGGACATGGGGATGTGGGGACGACATGGGGACATCACGGGGATATGGGGACATGGGGACATCATGGGGACATCACGGGGATATGGGGATATGGGGGATATGGGGGATATGGGGATGGGGGGACATCAGGGGGCCATGGGGATATGGGGGGATATGGGGGATATGGGGGGACACGGGGATGTGGGGACATCATGGGGATATGGGGGATATGGGGACATGGGGATATGGGGACAGGGGGATATGGGGGGATATGGGGACATGGTTACGTGGGGGATATGGGGGATATGGGGGGACATGGGGTGACACGGGGGGATATGGGGACATGGGGATGTGGGAGATAAGGGGATATGGGGACAGGGGGACATAGGGATATGGGGGGACATGGGGGGACATGGGGATGTGGGGACATGGGGACATCATGGGGATATGGGGATGTGGGGGATATGGGGACATGGGGATATGGAGGGACATCATGGGGACATGGGGATGTGGGGACATCATGGGGACATGGGGATGTGGGGACATCAGGGGGACATGGGGGGATGTGGGGACATGGGGGGATATAAGGACATGGGACATGGGGACAGGGGGATATGGGGATGGGGGGACATCATGGGGACATGGGGGATATGGGGACATCATGGAGATATGGGGACATGGGGGGATATGGGGGACATGGGGATGTGGGGACATCATGGGGACATCATGGGGACATCATGGGGATATGGGGATATGGGGGATATGGGGACATGGGGATATGGGGACATGGGGATATGGGGGATATGGGGACATCATGGGGACATGGGGATATGGGGACGTGGGGATGTGGGGACATGGGGATATGGGGGGATATGGGGACATGGGGAGATGGGGGATATGGGGACATTGGGACAGGAGGACATGGAGGATATGGGGGGATATGGGGACATGGGGGATATGGAGATGGGGGGACATGGGGATATGGGGACATTGGGATATGGGGACATGGGGACATGGGGATATGGGGGGACAGGGGGATATGGGGATGACATGGGGACATCATGGGGATATGGGGACATGGGGATATGGGGATGGGGGGACATCATGGGGATGTGGGGGATATGGAGACATGGGGGGATATGGGGGGACATGGGGGATATGGGGACAGGGGAACATCATGGGGACATCATGGGGATATGGGGGACATGGGGATATGGGGGGACATCATGGGGACATGGGAGGACATGGGGGGACATGGGGACAATGTCCCCCTGGTGTCCCCCCAATGCCCCCCAATGTCCCCCCAGTGTCCCCTCAATATCCCCCAATGTCCCCGGTGTCCCTCAATGTCCCTCTGGTGTCCCTCCAGTGTCCCCTCAATGCCCCCCAATGTCCCCTCAATAGCCCCCAGTATCCCCTGGTGTCCCCTTAATGTCCCCCCGGTGTCCCCCAATGTCCCCCCAGTGTCGCCCCAGTGTCCTTCTTGTGTCCCCCCAATGTCCCCATGTTGTCCCCCTCATGTCCCCACAATGTCCCTGGTGTCCCTCAATGTCCCTCTGGTGTCCCTCCAGTGTCCCCTCAATGTCCCCCCAGTGTCCCCCCAATGCCCCCCAGTGTCCCCCCAGTGTCCCCCAATGTCCCTCCAATGTCCCGGGTGTCCCCCTAATGTCCTCCAATGTCCCCTCAATGTCCCCCCACTGTCCCCTGGTGTCCCCCAATGTTCCTGCAATGTCCCCCAATGTCCCTTCAATGTCCCCTGGTGTCCCCCAATGTCCCCCCAATGTCACCTCAATGTCCCCCAATGCCCCCCCAGTGTCCTCCCAATGTCCCCTGGTGCCCACGCAATGTCCCCCAATGTCCCCCAATGTCCCCCCAATGTCTCCCAATGTCCCCCCAATGTCCCCTCAATGTCCCCTCAATGTCCCCCTGGTGTCCCCCCAAAATGTCCCCCAATGTCCCCCCAGTGTCCCCCAATGCCCCCCAATGTCCCCTCAATGTCCCCCAATGTCCCCCCAGTGTCCCCCAATGTTCCCGCAATGTCCCCCAATGTCTCTTCAATGTCCCCCCAATGTCCCCTGGTGTCCCACAATGTCCCCCAATGTCCCTTCAATGTCCCCCCAATGTCCCCTGGTGTCCCCCAATGTCCCCCCAATGTCACCTCAATGTCCCCCAATGTCCCCCCAATGTCCCCCAGTGTCCCCCAGTGTCCCCCTGGTGTCCACGCAATGTCCCCCAATGTCCCCCCAATGTCCCCTGGTGCCCACGCAATGTCCCCCAATGTCCCCCCAATGTCCCCCAGTGTCCCCCAATGTCCCCTCAATGTCCCCCCAATGTCCCCTCAATATCCCCCAATGTCCCCCAGTGTCCCCCCAATGTCCCCCAATGTCCCACTGGTGTCCCCCAATGTTCCCGCAATGTCCCCCAATGTCCCTTCAATGTCCCCTGGTGTCCCCCAATGTCCCCCCAATGTCACCTCAATGTCCCCCAATGCCCCCCCAATGTCCCCTGGTGCCCACGCAATGTCCCCCAATGTCCCCCCAATGTCCCCCCAATGTCCCCGCAGTGTCCCCACAATGTCCCCTGGTGTCCCCCAATGTTCCCCAATGTCCCTTCAATGTCCCCTGGTGTCCCCCAATGTCCCCCCAGTGTCACCTCAATGTCCCCCAATGCCCCCCCAGTGTCCCCCCAATGTCCCCTGATGCCCACGCAATGTCCCCCCAATGTACCCACAATGTCCCCCCAATGTCCCCCCAATGTCCCCCAATGTCACTCACCGCCCCGTCATCAGCCCCACGGCCACCACTTGCCCCCCCGGGTGGAAATCAGCACAGAGCCCCGTGTCCTGTGGGACGGGGGGTCAGGCCTGGGGACACCCCCATAACCCCCCTGTACCCCCACACCAGCACCCCCAGACCCCCCTCTACCCCCTGTACCCCAAAATCAGACCCTCCAGAGCCCCCAGACCCCCCTGTACCCCCACCCCAGACCCCTCTGTACCCCCAAATTCGCCCTGTACCCCCATATCCAAGCACCGGGTCTGTATGTGTTCCCTCCAATCCCACAAGGCAGAGCTGCCCCTGTACCCCCCCAAATCCCCCTATAACCCCATGTACTCCCAAATCAGACCCCCCAGACCCCTATATACCCCCACTCCAGACCCCCCTGTACCCCCAAACCCCCTTGTACCCCCACCCCAGACTCCTCTGTACCCCCAAATTCGCCCTGTACCCCCATATCCAGGCACCAGGTCTGTATGTGTTCCCTCCAATCCCACAAGGCAGAGCTGCCCCTGTACCCCCCCAAATCCCCCTATAACCCCATGTACCCCCAAATCAGACCCCCCAGACCCCCATACACCCCCACTCCAGCCCCCCCGTACCCCCAAACCCCCCTGTACCCCCACTCCAGACCCCCTCAAACACCCCCAAAACCCCCCTGTACCCCCAAATCCATTCTCCATTCCAGCGTGTCCTCCCTCCCATCCCATGGGCAGAGTTGCCCCTGTAACCCCTTGTACCCCCATGTACCCCCATGTACCCCCACACCAGCACCCCCAGAGCCCCCTCTACCCCCTGTACCCCAAAATCAGACCCTCCAGAGCCCCCAGATCCCCCTGTACCCCCACCCCAGACCCCTCTGTACCCCCAAATTCGCCCTGTACCCCCATATCCAAGCACCGGGTCTGTATGTGTTCCCTCCAATCCCACAAGGCAGAGCTGCCCCTGTACCCCCCCAAATCCCCCTATAACCCCATGTACCCCTAAATCAGACCCCCCAGACCCCTATATACCCCCACTCCAGACCCCCCTGTACCCCCAAACCCCCTTGTACCCCCACCCCAGACTCCTCTGTACCCCCAAATTCGCCCTGTACCCCCATATCCAGGCACCAGGTCTGTATGTGTTCCCTCCAATCCCACAAGGCAGAGCTGCCCCTGTACCCCCCCAAATCCCCCTATAACCCCATGTACCCCCAAATCAGACCCCCCAGACCCCCATATACCCCCACTCCAGACCCCCCTGTACCCCCAAACCCCCCTGTACCCCCACTCCAGACCCTCCCAACCCCCTCCAAACCCCCCCAAATCCCCCCATACCCCCAAATCCATGCTCCAGGCCAGTGCATTCTCCCTCCCATCCCATGGCCAGAGCTGCCCCCCAATAACCCTCTGTACCCCAAAACCAGACCCCCCCTGTACCCCCAAACCTTCCTGTACCCTCCATACCCCCAAACAAGCCCCCAGACCCCCCTGTACCCCCACCCCAGACCCCTCTGTACCCCCAAACCAGCCCCCAGACCTCCAAAACCCCCCTGTACCCCCAGCTCCAGGCTCTAGGCAAACACTTCCCCTCATCCCATAGGTCGAGCTGCCCCCCATAACCCCATGTACCCCCATGTACCCCCAATCCAGACCCCCACAAACCCCCTATACCCCCAAAACAGACCCCCCTGTACCCCCAAACCCCCCTGTACCCCCACTCCAGACCCCCCCAAACCCCTCCAAAACCCCCCAAACCCCCCTGTACCCCCAGCTCCAGCCTCTAGGCACTTACTCCCCCTTATCCCATAGGTAGACCTGCTCCCCACAACCCCATGTACCCCCATGTACCCCCACACCAGCACCCCCAGACCCCCTGTAACCCCATGTACCCCCAAAACAGACCCCTCTGTACCCCCAAACCCCCCTGTACCCCCACTCCAGACCCCCTCAAACCCCTCAAAACCCCCCCTGTACCCCCAAATCCATTCTCCATTCCAACGTGTCCTCCCTCCCATCCCATGGGCAGAGTTGCCCCTGTAACCCCTTGTACCCCCATGTACCCCCATGTACCCCAAACCCAGACCCCCCTGTGCCCCCCCCCAGACCCCTATGCACCCCAAAACCCCCCCGTACCCCCAAATCCATGCTCCATTCCAGCGTGTGCTCTGTCCCGTCCCATAGGCAGAGCTCCCCCCATAACCCCATGTACCCCCCTGTACCCCCACACCAGCACCCCCAGATCCCCCTGTACCCCCTGTACCCCAAAATCAGACCCCCCAGAGCCCCCAGACCCCCCTGTACCCCCACCCCAGACCCCTCTGTACCCCCAAATTCGCCCTGTACCCCCATATCCAGGCACCAGATCTGTATGTGTTCCCTCCAATCCCACAAGGCAGAGCTGCCCCTGTACCCCCCCAAATCCCCCTATAACCCCATGTACCCCCAAATCAGACCCCCCAGATCCCCATATACCCCCACTCTAGACCCCTCTGTACCCCCAAACCCCCCTGTACCCCCACTCCAGACCCCCCCAAACCCCTCAAAACCCCCCCTGTATCCCCAAATCCATTCTCCATTCCAACGTCTCCTCCCTCCCATCCCATGGGCAGAGTTGCCCCTGTAACCCCTTGTACCCCCATGTACCCCCATGTACCCCAAACCCAGACCCCCCTGTGCCCCCCCCCAGACCCCTATGCACCCCAAAACCCCCCCATACCCCCAAATCCATGCTCCATTCCAGCGTGTGCTCCGTCCCGTCCCATAGGCAGAGCTGCCGGTCGTGCCCGCAGGTGAGGAAGAGGAGGGCGCTGGGGTGGGTGGCCAAGCCCCAAACCTCGTCCGTATGGCCCTGGGGGGGGGGGAAATTGGGGTTCACCCCCCCCATCCCCATCATGGGGGGACCCAGGAGTTCGGGGAGGGACCCAGGAGTTCGGGAGGAGGGACCCAGGAGTGCCCCAAGGGACCCAGGAGTTCAGGGAGGGACCCAGGAGTGCCCCAAGGGACCCAGGAGTTCAGGGGGGACCCAGGAGTTCGGGAGGGGACCCAGGAGTTCGGGAGGGGACTTAGGAGTTCGGGGAGGGACACGGCGAGGACCCCCTGGGGGTCCCCAAAATAATTGGGGGGGGGAGGAGGAGAATAAAGGGAGTTGTTGGATTTTGGGGGAATTGAGTTATTGGGGGACCCAGGAGTTCGTGGAGGGGACCCGGGAGTTCGGGAGGGACCCAGGAGTTCGGGAGGGGACCCAGGAGTTCAGGAGGGGACCCAGGAGTTCGGGAGGGACCCGGGAGTTCGGGGGGGATCCAGGAGATCAGGAGGGACCCAGGAGTTCAGGGGGGAACCCAGGAGTTCGGGGAGGGACCCAGGCGTTCGGGGGGGACCCAGAAGTTCGGGAGGGGACCCAGGAGTGCCCCAAGGGACCCAGGAGTTCGGGGGGGACGCAGGAGTTCGGGAGAGAACCCAGGCGTTCGAGAGGGACCCAGGCGTTCGGGGGGGGACCCAGGAGTTCGGGAGGGGGACCCAGGAGTTCGGGGGGGACCCAGGCATTCGAGGGGTTTTCCCGCCCTGGCAGGAGCCGCTCAAAAGCGCGGGAAACGCCGAGGGGGGCGTGGCCAGCCCGGCCCGGGCGATTTGCATGAGGGGAGTGACGTATCCCCTGTTTTGCATAATGGGCGTGGCCTCGAGACGCCCCGCCCCCTGGCGGCCACGCCCGCTATTTAAGGCGTTTTTCCCGCCATTTCTCCCCTTTCTGGTGAATTTTGGAGCTTTTCGGGCTCTTTATGCCCCAAATCTCTCTTGATTTTTAACGAATCTCTTAATTTTTGGCCCCAAAACGTCCCCCTTGGCGCCGGAGGACTCTCCGCGCCTCTGTACCCCAAAACCAGGCACCCCCTGTACCCCCAAACCCCCCTGTACCCCCCATACCCCCAAACCAGCCCCCAGACCCCCCTGTACCCCCACCCCAGACCTCCCTGTACCCCCAAACCAGCCCCCAGACCCCCAAAACCCCCCTGTACCCCCAGCTCCAGCCTCTAGGCCAACACTTAACTCCCCCTCATCCCATAGGTCGAGCTGCCCCCATAACCCCATGTACCCCCATGTACCCCCACACCAGACCCCCACAAAACCCCTGTACCCCCAAAACAGACCCCCCTGTACCCCCAAACCCCCCTGTACCCCCACTCCAGACCCTTCTGTACCCCCAAACCAGCCCCCAGACCCCCCAAACCCCCCCATACCCCCAGCTCCAGGCTCTAGGCAAACACTTACTCCCCCTCATCCCATAGGTAGAGCTGCTCCCCTCAACCCCATGTACCCCCATGTACCCCCACACCAGCACGCCCAGATCCCTCTGTAACCCCCTGTACCCCAAAATCAGCACCCCCAGAGACCCCAGACCCCCCTGTACCCCCACCCCAGACCCCTCTGTACCCCCAAATTCACCCTGCACCCCCATATCCAGGCACCAGGTCTGTATGTGTTCCCTCCAATCCCACAGGCAGAGCTGCCCCTGTAGCCTCCCAAATCCCCCTGTAACCCCACGTACCCCCAAATCAGACCCCCCAGACCCCCATATACTCCCACTCCAGACCCCTTTGTACCCCCAAACCCCCCTGTACCCCTACTCCAGACCCCCCTAAACCCCTCCAAAACCCCCCAAATCCCCTCGTACCCCCAAATCCATGCTCCATTCCAACGTGTCCTCCTTCCCATCCCATGGGCAGAGTTGCCCCTCTAACCCCTTGTACCCCCATGTACCCACATGCACCCCAAAACCAGACCCCCCTGTGCCCCCCCCAGAGCCCTATGTACCCCCAAACCCCCCTGTACCCCCACCCTAGACCCCTCTGTACCCCCAAAACCCTCCCCGTACCCCCAAATCCATGCTCCATTCCAATGTGTCCTCCCTCCCATCCCATGGGCAGAGTTACCCCTGTAACCCCTTGTACCCCCATGTACCCCCATGTACCCCAAAACCAGACCCCCATGTGCCCCCCTCAGACCCCTATGTACCCCTAAACCCCCCTGTACCCCTACTCCAGACCCCCCTAAACCCCTCCAAAACCCCCCAAATCCCCCCGTACCCCCAAATCCATGCTCCATTCCAACGTGTCCTCCCTCCCATCCCATGGGCAGAGTTGCCCCTGTAACCCCTTGTACCCCCATGTACCCCCATGTACCCCAAAACCAGACCCCCCTGTGCCCCCCCCAGAGCCCTATGTACCCCCAAACCCCCCTGTACACCCACTCCAGACCCCCCCCAAACCCCTCCAAAACCCCCCAAACCCCCCTGTACCCCCAAATCCATGCTCCATTCCAACGTGTCCTCCCTCCCATCCCATGGGCAGAGTTGCCCCTGTAACCCCTTGTACCCCCATGTACCCCCATGTACCCCAAACCCAGACTCTCCTGTGCCTCCCCCAGACCCCTATGTACCCCCAAACCCCCCTGTACCCCACCCCAGACCCCTCTGTACCCCCAAAACCCCCCCGTACCCCCAAATCCATGCTCCATTCCAACGTGTCCTCCCTCCCATCCCATGGGTAGAGTTGCCCCTGTAACACCTTGTACCCCCATGTACCCCCATGTACCCCAAAACCAGACCCCCCTGTGCCTTCCCCAGACCCCTATGTACCCCCAAACCCCCCTGTACCCCCACCCCAGACCCCTCTGTACCCCCAAAACCCCCCCGTACCCCCAAATCCATGCTCCATTCCAACGTGTCCTCCCTCCCATCCCATGGGCAGAGTTGCCCCTGTAACCCCTTGTACCCCCATGTACCCCCATGTACCCCAAACCCAGACCCTCCTGTGCCTCCCCCAGACCCCTATGTACCCCAAAACCCCCCCGTACCCCCAAAGTGGCACCTGGACGATGGGGGCGAAGCCGGCGCTCAGCGTCCCCCGCAGCAGCGCGTTGCGCGTGGTCCCCACCAACAGCTCGTCCCCTGGCCCCTCGGCGATGGTGCGGACGGCGCCGAAGCGCTCGGGGAGCTGGGGACACCCCGAAACGCAATGGGGGGACACCCCGAAACACAACGGCATGGGGAACCCAAGACCCCAATGTCATGGTGACCCCAAGACCCAACGGCATGGGAACCCCAAAACCCAATGGCATGGGGACCTGAAGACCCAATGTGATGGTCAACAGAAAAGACAACAGGGGGGACCCCAAAACCCAACGTCATGGGGACCCCAAGACCCCAATGTCATGGACACCCCAAAACCCAATGGCATGGGGACCCCAAGACCCAACGGCATGGACATCCCAAGACCCAACGTCATGGACGTCCCAAGACCCAATGTCATGGGGACCCCAAAACCCAATGGCATGGGGACCCCAAGACCCCAATGTCATGGGAACCCCAAAAATCCAGCATCATAGGGACCCCAAGACCCAACGTCATGGACACCCCAAGACCCAACGTCATGGACACCCTAAGACCCAACATCATGGGGACTCCAAGACCTCAATGTCATGGAGACCCCAATACCCAACGTCATGGGGACCCCAAGACCCAAGATCATGGGCACCCCAAAAATCCAGCGTCATGGGGACCCCAAGACCCAACGTCATGGTCAACAATAAACCCAACAGGGGAGACCCCAATACCCAACGTCATGGGGACCCCAAGACCCAAGATCATGGGCACCCCAAAAATCCAGCGTCATGGGGACCCCAAGACCCAACGTCATGGTCAACAATAAACCCAACTGGGGAGACCCCAAAACCCAACGTCATGGGGACCCCAAGACCCAATGTCATGGACGTCCCAAGACCCGATGTCATGGGGACCCCAAGACCCAACTGGGGAGACCCCAAGACCCAATGTCATGGTCAACACAAAAGACAACAGGGGGGACCCCAAAACTCAACATCATGGGGACCCCAAAACCCAATGTCATGGGGACCCCAGAACCCAATGTCATGGACATCCCAAGACCCCCAAAGTCATGGGAACCCCAAGACCCAACGTCATGGACACCCCAAGATCCAACGTCATGGATGTCCCAAGACCCAATGTCATGGGGACCCCAAGATCCCAATGTCATGGACACCCCAAAACCCAATTGCATGGGGACCCCAAGACCCAACGTCATGGTCAACACAAAAGACAACAGGGGAGACCCCAAAACTCAACATCATGGGGACCCCAGAACCCAATGTCAAGGGGACCCCAAGACCCAACGTTATGGGGACCCCAAGACCCAACGTCATGGGGACCCCAAGACGCAACGTCATGGTCAACACTAAACCCAACTGAGGAGACCCCAAAAGTCAACATCATGGGGACCCCAGCACCCAATGTCATGGGGACCCCAACACCCAATGTCATGGACACCCCAAGACCCCAACGTCGTGGGGATCCCAAGACCCCAATGTCATGGGGACCCCAAGACCCAACATCATGGTCAACAATAAACCCAACTGGGGAGACCCCAAAACCCAACGTCATGGGGACCCCAAAACCCAATGTCATGGGGACCCCAAGACCCAATGTCATGGGGACCCCAAAACCCAATGGCATGGGGACCCCAAGACCCCAATGTCATGGGGACCCCAAGACCCAACATCATGGTCAACAATAAACCCAACTGGGGAGACCCCAAAACCCAATGTCATGGGGACCCCAACACCCAATGTCATGGGGACCCCAAGACCCCAATGTCATGGGGACCCCATCCTGAAGCTCTTGGGGAGCTGGGGGGCAATGGGGGACCCCAAAACCATGGACACCCCAAGACCCAATGTCATGGTCAACACAAAAGACAAGGGGGGGGACCCCAAAACCCAACATCATGGAGACCCCAGAACCCAATGGCATGGGGACCCCAGAACCCAACGTCATGGGGGGGTTGGGGGGGTCAGTTTGGGGGTTCAGTGTTTGGGGGGGGGGGGGTCATTTTTGGGGTCCCACCTCCACCTCGGCCATGGCGCTGAGCCGGCTGCTCCAGAGGCGCAGGCGCCGGTCCCTGCCCCCGCTCAGCACCGTCCCATCCTGCCTGCGGCTCAGCGCGAACACGCTGCCGTCGTGGGCCCGAGTCTGCTGAGTCAGCTGGAATGATTCTGGGGGGGACACAGGTCAACCCATGGCACCCCAATATCCCCCCATGCCCCCCCATGTCATCCCATATCCCCCCATGTCCCCCCATGTCCCCCATGGGTTCTCCAGAGTCCCCTCATATTCCCCCATGTCACCCACATCTGCTGACTCAGCTGGAATGATTCTGGGGGGACAGGTCAAGACATGGCACCCCAATATCCCCCCATGTCCCCCCATATCTCCCCATGTCACCCCATGCCCCCCCATGTCCCCCATGGGTTCTCCAGAGTCCCCCCATGTCCCCCCATGTCACCCACATCTGCTGACTCAGCTGGAATGATTCTGGGGGGACAGGTCAAGACATGGCACCCCAATATCCCCCCATGTCCCCCCATATCTCCCCATGTCACCCCATGTCCCCCCCATGTCACCCACATCTGCTGACTCAGCTGGAATGATTCTGGGGGCACAGGTCAACCCATGGCACCCCAATATCCCCCCATGTCCCCCCATATCTCCCCATGTCACCCCATGTCCCCCCCATGTCACCCCCATGTCCCCCCATATGTGCCATTGTAGATCTGGGTCTGCTGAGTCAGCTGGAATGATTCTGGGGGGACACAGCACCCATGGCACCCCAATATCCCCCCATGCCCCCCCATGTCATCCCATGTCATCCCATATCTCCCAATGTCCCCCCATGTCACCCCATGTCCCCCCATATCCCCCCATGTCCTCCCTGGGTCCCCCTTTTCCCCCCATGACACCTCAATATCCCCCCATGTCCCCCCATGTCCCCCCATATGTGCCATTGTAGATCTGGGTCTGCTGAGTCAGCTGGAACAACTCTGGGGGGGACACAGGTCAACCCATGGCACCTCAATATCCCCCCATGTCACCCCATGTCCCCCCATGTCCCCCCTGGGTCCTCCAGAGTCACCCCATGTCCCCCCATATCCTCCCATGTCACCCACATCTGCTGACTCAGCTGGAATGATGCTGGGGGCACAGGTCAACCCATGGCACCCCAATATCCCCCCGTGTCCCCCCATATCTCCCCATGTCACCCCATGTCACCCCATGTCCCCCATGGGTTCTCCAGAGTCCCCCCATGTCCCCCCATGTCACCCACATCTGCTGACTCAGCTGGAATGATTCTGGGGGGGACACAGGTCAACCCATGGCACCCCAATATCCCCCCATGTCCCCCCATATCTCCCCATGTCACCCCATGTCCCCCATGGGTTCTCCAGAGTCCCCCCATATCCCCCCATGTCACCCACATCTGCTGACTCAGCTGGAATGATGCTGGGGGCACAGGTCAACCCATGGCACCCCAATATCCCCCCATGCCCCCCCATGTCATCCCATGGCCCCCCATGTCCCCCCATGTCCCCCATGGGTTCTCCAGAGTCCCCTCATATTCCCCCATGTCACCCACATCTGCTGAGTCAGCTGGAATGATTCTGGGGGGACAGGTCAAGACATGGCACCCCAATATCCCCCCATGGCCCCCCATGTT
Organism: Nesoenas mayeri; assembly: GCF_963082525.1. Lineage (NCBI taxonomy): Eukaryota > Metazoa > Chordata > Aves > Columbiformes > Columbidae > Nesoenas > Nesoenas mayeri. The sequence goes on from NW_027660001.1 coordinate 64,642, forward strand.
ATCCCATATCTCCCCATGCCCTCCCATGTCCCCCATGGGTTCTCCAGAGTCCCCCCATGTCCCCCCATGTCACCCACATCTGCTGACTCAGCTGGAATGATTCTGAGGGGACAGGTCAAGACATGGCACCCCAATATCCCCCCATGCCCCCCCATGTCATCCCATATCCCCCCATGTCCCCCCATGTCCCCCATGGGTTCTCCAGAGTCCCCCCATGTCCCCCCATGTCACCCACATCTGCTGACTCAGCTGGAATGATTCTGGGGGGACAGGTCAAGACATGGCACCCCAATATCCCCCCATGCCCCCCCATGTCATCCCATATCCCCCCATGTCCCCCCATGTCCCCCATGGGTTCTCCAGAGTCCCCCCATGTCCCCCCATGTCACCCACATCTGCTGACTCAGCTGGAATGATTCTGGGGGGACAGGTCAAGACATGGCACCCCAATATCTCCCCATGTCCCCCCATATCTCCCCATGTCACCCCATGTCCCCCCCATGTCACCCCCATGTCCCCCCATATGTGCCATTGTAGATCTGGGTCTGCTGAGTCAGCTGGAATGATTCTGGGGGGACACAGCACCCATGGCACCCCAATATCCCCCCATGCCCCCCCATGTCATCCCATGTCATCCCATATCTCCCAATGTCCCCCCATGTCATCCCATGTCCCCCCATATCCCCCCATGTCCTCCCTGGGTCCCCCTTTTCCCCCCATGACACCTCAATATCCCCCCATGTCCCCCCATGTCCCCCCATATGTGCCATTGTAGATCTGGGTCTGCTGAGTCAGCTGGAACAACTCTGGGGGGGACACAGGTCAACCCATGGCACCTCAATATCCCCCCATGTCACCCCATGTCCCCCCATGTCCCCCCATGTCCTCCAGAGTCCCTCCATGTCCCCCCATATCCTCCCATGTCACCCACATCTGCTGACTCAGCTGGAATGATTCTGGGGGCACAGGTCAACCCATGGCACCCCAATATCCCCCCATGTCACCCCATGTCCCCCCATGTCCCCCCTGGGTCCTCCAGAGTCCCTCCATGTCACCCCATATCCCCCCATGTCACCCACATCTGCTGACTCAGCTGGAATGATTCTGGGGGGGACACAGGTCAACCCATGGCACCCCAATATCCCCCCATGTCCCCCCATATCTCCCCATGTCACCCCATGTCCCCCCCATGTCACCCCATGTCCCCCCATATGTGCCATTGTAGATCTGGGTCTGCTGAGTCAGCTGGAACAACTCTGGGGGGGACACAGGTCAACCCATGGCACCCCAATATCCCCCCATGTCACCCCATGTCCTCCAGAGTCACCCCATGTCTCCCCATATCCTCCCATGTCACCCACATCTGCTGAGTCAGCTGGAATGATGCTGGGGGGACAGGTCAACCCATGGCACCCCAATATCCCCCCATGCCCTCCCATGTCATCCCATGGCCCCCCATGTCCCCCCATGTCACTCCCATGTACCCCCATGTCCCTCATGGGTTCTCCAGAGTCCCCCCATATCCTCCCATGTCACCCACATATGCTGACTCAGCTGGAATGATTCTGGGGGGACAGGTCAACCCATGGCACCCCAATATCCCCCCATGTCATCCCATATCCCCCCATGTCATCCCATGTCACCCCATATCTCCCCATGTCCCCCCATGTCATCCCATGTCCCCCCATATGTGCCATTGTAGATCTGGGTCTGCTGAGTCAGCTGGAATGATTCTGGGGGGACAGGTCAACCCATGGCACCCCAATATCCCCCCATGCCCCCCCATGTCATCCCATGTCATCCCATATCTCCCAATGTCCCCCCATGTCATCCCATGTCCCCCCATATGTGCCATTGTAGATCTGAGTCTGCTGAGTCAGCTGGAACAACTCTGGGGGGGACACAGGTCAACCCATGGCACCCCAATATCCCCCCATGTCACCCCATGTCCCCCCATGTCCCCCCTGGGTCCTCCAGAGTCACCCCATGTCCCCCCATATCCCCCCATGTCACCCACATCTGCTGACTCAGCTGGAATGATGCTGGGGGGACAGGTCAACCCATGGCACCCCAATATCCCCCCATGGCCCCCCATGTCATCCCATATCCCCCCATGTCCCCCCATGTCACCCCCATGTACCCCTATGTCCCTCATGGGTTCTCCAGAGTCCCCCCATATCCCCCCATGTCACCCACGTCTGCTGACTCAGCTGGAATGATTCGGGGGGGGACACAGGTCAACCCATGGCACCCCAATATCCCCCCATGTCATCCCATATCCCCCCATGTCATCCCATGTCACCCCATATCTCCCCATGTCCCCCCATGTCATCCCATGTCCTCCCATATGTGCCATTGTAGATCTGGGTCTGCTGAGTCAGCTGGAATGATTCTGGGGGGACAGGTCAACCCATGGCACCCCAATATCCCCCCATGTCCCCCCATATCTCCCCATGTCACCCCATGTCACCCCATGTCCCCCATGGGTTCTCCAGAGTCCCCCCATATCCCCCCATGTCACCCACATATGCTGACTCAGCTGGAATGATTCTGGGGGGACAGGTCAAGACATGGCACCCCAATATCCCCCCATGGCCCCCCATGTTATCCCATATCTCCCCATGCCCCCCCATGTCCCCCATGGGTTCTCCAGAGTCCCCCCATATCCCCCCATGTCACCCACATCTGCTGACTCAGCTGGAATGATTCTGGGGGGACAGGTCAAGACATGGCACCCCAATATCTCCCCATGTCCCCCCATGTCCCTCCATGCCCCCCCAAAACTCCAATATCACAGTCACCCCATCCTGAAGCTCTTGGGGAGCTGGGGGACAATGGAGAACCCCAAAACCCCAACGGTAGCCCCCCCAAGACCCCAATATCATGGGCACCCCATCCCCAAGCCCTCAAGGACCTGGGGGACAAGGGGGGACCCCAATATCATGGTCACCCCATCCTGAAGCTCTTGGGGAGCTGGGGGACAATGGAGAACCCCAAAACCCCAACGGGAGCCACCCCAAGACCCCAATATCATGGTCACCCCAAGACCCCAATATCATGGGCACCCCAAGACCCCAATATCACGGTCACCCCAACACCCCAATATCATGGTCACCCCAACACCCCAATATCATGGGCACCCCATCCTCAAGCCCTCAGGGACCTGAGGGACAAGGGGGGACCCCAATATCATTGTCACCCCAACACCCCAATATCATGGGCACCCCAACACCCCAATATCATGGGCACCCCATCTCCAAGCCCTCAGGGACCTGGGGGACAAGGGGGGACCCCAATATCATGGGCACCCCATCCCAAATCTCTTGGTGATCCAAGGGACAAGAGGGGACCCCAATATCATGGTCACCCCCTCCCCAATCTCTTGGTGATCCAGGGGACAAGAGGGGACCCCAATATCATGCTCACCCCATCCTCAATCTCTTGGGGACCTGGTGGACAAGGGGGGACCCCAAAACCCCAACGGTAGCCACCCCAAGACCCCAATATCATGGGCACCCCATCCTGAAGCTCTTGAGGACCTGGGGGACAAGGGGGGACCCCAAAACCCCAACGGTAGCCACCCCAACACCCCAATATCATGACCACCCCATCCCCAAGCCCTCAGGGACCTGTTGGTACAATGGGGGACCCCCCAAAATCATGGTACCCCCACCTTTTCCTCCCTTCCCGGCTGCGCCCCGTGTCCAGGTCAGGATGTTGCCCTCGGAGTCCCCGGTCAACACGTCCCCATCACCATTGAACACGAAGCAATGGATGAACTTGGGCTTCTTGTACTTCTACAAAACAAGGGGTGCAAAGCTCATCAGCGACCCCCCCGAACCCCCTAAATGTGACCCCAAAACCCCTTGGTCTCACCCCAAAAATCCCCTGTTTCTTGGTGAGCGCGGCGCCGCTCCAGGTCCAGAAGTAGACGTGGGATTTGCCGCTGGTGATGATGCTGCCGCTGTCGCGGGGGTTGAACTCCACCGACAGCACCGACTCGTTGGTGCTCTGGGGGATGGGGGGCGGTGGGGTGGGGTTTGGGGGGGTCCGGGGTGGGGTTTGGGGGGGTTACGGTGGGGTTTGGGGGGGTTACGGTGGGGTTTGGGGGGGTCTTGGTTGGGTTATAGGGGGGTCTTGGTTGGGTTATAGGGGCTCTATGTTGGGTTATAGGGGCTCTGTGTTGGGTTTTGGGGGGTCAGGGTTGGGTTTTGGGGGTCTAGGTTGGGTTATAGGGGGATATATGTTGGGTTATAGGGGCTCTATGTTGGGTTTTGGGGGGTCTATGTTGGGTTTTTGGGGATCTAGGTTGGGTTTTGGGGTCTCTATGTTGGGTTTTGGGGGTCTATGTTGGGTTTTGGGGGGTCAGGGTTGAGTTTTGGGGGTCTAGGTTGGGTTATAGGGGCTCTATGTTGGGTTATGGGGTCTCTATGTTGGGTTTTGGGGGGTCTAGGTTGGGTTATAGGGGGATCTATGTTGGGTTATATGGGAATCTATGTTGGGTTTTGGGGTCTCTATGTTGGGTTTTGGGGGGTCTAGGTTGGGTTATAGGGGCTCTATGTTGAGTTATGGGGTCTCTACGTTGGGTTTTGGGGGGTCTGTGTTGGGTTATAGGGGATCTATGTTGAGTTATGGGGTCTCTATGTTGAGTTATGGGGTCTCTATGTTGGGTTCTGGGGGGTCTAGGTTGGGTTATAGGGGCTCTATGTTGAGTTATGGGGTCTCTATGTTGAGTTATGGGGTCTCTATGTTGGGTTTTGGGGGGTCAGGGTTGGGTTTTGGGGGTCTAGGTTGGGTTATACGGGGATATATGTTGAGTTATGGGGTCTCTATGTTGAGTTATGGGGTCTCTATGTTGGGTTCTGGGGGGTCTAGGTTGGGTTATAGGGGCTCTATGTTGAGTTATGGGGTCTCTACGTTGGGTTTTGGGGGGTCTGTGTTGGGTTATAGGGGATCTATGTTGAGTTATGGGGTCTCTATGTTGAGTTATGGGGTCTCTATGTTGGGTTTTGGGGGGTCTAGGTTGAGTTATAGGGGCTCTATGTTGAGTTATGGGGTCTCTATGTTGGGTTTTGGGGGGTCTAGGTTGGGTTATAGGGGATCTATGTTGAGTTATAGGGTCTCTATGTTGGGTTTTGGGGGGTCTAGGTTGGGTTATAGGGGCTCTATGTTGAGTTATGGGGTCTCTATATTGGGTTTTGGGGTGTCTAGGTTGAGTTATAGGGGCTCTATGTTGGGTTTTGGGGGGTCTATGTTGGGTTTTGGGGGGTCTAGTTTGGGTTATAGGGGCTCTATGTTGGGTTATAGGGGATCTATGTTGGGTTTTGGGGGGTCTAGGTTGGGTTTTGGGGGGTCTAGTTTGGGTGACAGGGGATCTATGTTGAGTTCTGGGGTCTCTATGTTGAGTTATGGGGTCTCTATGTTGGGTTCTGGGGGGTCTAGGTTGGGTTATGGGGTCTCTATGTTGGGTTTGGGGTCTCTATGTTGGGTTTTGGGGTCCCCAGAGTGTGTTTTGGGGTCTCTGTTGGGTTTTGGGGTCTCTGTTGGGTTTTGGGTCTCTTTTTTGGGTTTTGGGTCTCTGTGTTGGGTTTTGGGGTCTCTATGTTGGGTTTTGGGGTCCCGGGTGTGTTTTGAGGTCTCTATGTTGGGTTTGGGGTCTCTATGTTGGGTTTGGGGTCGCGGGGCAGGTTTCGGGGTCTCTGTTGGGTTTTGGGGTCCTGGGTGGGTTTTGGTGTCTCTATGTTGGGTTTTGGGTCTCTCTGTTGGGATTTGGGTCTCTATGTTGGGTTTTGGGGTCCCAGGGCAGGTTTTGGGGTCTCTATGTTGGGTTTGGGGCCCCCAGAGTGTGTTTTGGGGTCTCTGTTGGGTTTTGGGTCTCTGTGTTGGGTTTGGGGTCTCTATGTTGGGTTTTGGGGTCCCAGGGTGTGTTTTAGGTTCTCTCTGTTGGGTTTGGGGTCTCTCTGTTGGGTTTTGGGGTCCCGGGTGGGTTTGGTGTCTCTATGTTGGGTTTTGGGGTCTCTATGTTGGGATTTGGGGTCTCTATGTTTGGTTTGGGGTCCCAGGGTGTGTTTTGGGGTGTCTATGTTGGGTTTTGGGGTCCCAGGGCAGGTTTTGGGGACTCTATGTTGGGTTTTGGGGTCACATGGCTGGTTTTGGGGTCTCTATGTTGGGTTTGGTGTCTCTATGTTGGGTTTGGGGTCCCAGGGTGGGTTTTGAGGTCTCTATGTTGGGTTTGGGGTCCCGGGGCAGGTTTTGGGGTCTCTATGTGGGGTTTCGGGGTCCCGGGGGGTTTTGGGGTCCCTGTTGGGTTTTGGGGTCTCTATGTTGGGTTTGGTGTCTCTATGTTGGGTTTTGGGGTCCCAGGGCAGGTTTTGGGGTCTCTATGTTGGGTTTTGGGGTCTCAGGGTGGGTTTCGGGGTCTCTGTTGGGTTTTGGGGTCTCTATGTTGGGTTTGGGGTCTCTATGTTGGGTTTTGGGGTTCCGGGTGGGTTTCGGGGTCTCTATGTTGGGTTTTGAGGTCCCAGGGTGTGTTTTTGGGTCTCTATGTTGGGTTTGGTGTCTCTATGTTGGGTTTGGGTTCTCTATGTTGGGTTTTGGGGTCCCAGGGCTGGTTTTGGGGTCTCTATTGGGTTTTGGGGTCCCGGGTGGGTTTCGGGGTCTCTGTTGGGTTTTGGGGTCTCTATGTTGGGATTTGGGGTCTCTGTGTTGGGTTTTGGGGTCCCAGGGTGTGTTTTGGGGTGTCTATGTTGGGTTTTGGGGTCCCAGGGCAGGTTTTGGGGTCTCTATGTTGGGTTTTGGGGTCACATGGCTGGTTTTGGGGTCTCTATGTTGAGTTTTGGGTCTCTATGTTGGGTTTGGGGTCCCAGGGTGGGTTTTGAGGTCTCTATGTTGGGTTTGGGGTCCCGGGGCAGGTTTTGGGGTCTCTATGTTGGGTTTGGGGTCCCAGGGCAGGTTTTGGGGTCTCTATGTTGGGTTTGGGGTACCAGGGTGTGTTTTGGGGTCTCTATGTTGGGTTTTGGGGTCCCCAGAGTGTGTTTTGGGGTCTCTGTTGGGTTTTGGGGTCTCTATGTTGGGTTTGGGGTCTCTATGTTGGGTTTGGGGTCTCTATGTTGGGTTTTGGGGTCCCAGGGTGGGTTTTGAGGTCTCTATGTTGTGTTTGGGGTCCCGGGGCAGGTTTTGGGGTCTCTATGTGGGGTTTCGGGGTCCCGGAGGGTTTTGGGGTCTCTGGTTGGGTTTGGTGTCTCAATGTTGGGTTTTGGGGTCCCAGGGCAGGTTTTGGGGTCTCTATGTGGGGTCTCGGGGTCCCGGGGGGTTTCGGGGTCCCCTCACCTTGACCTCGGCCAGCTTGGCCCCCCGGGCACAGTCCCAAACCGACATCATGTGCTCGTTGGACTCATCAACCACACACAGGTGGGCGCCCTGGTCCTGCGGACGGACAGACGGACGGACACGGGGTGATGGGGGGACAGATGGACGTGGGGGGATGGATGGACATGGGGTGACGGGGGGACAGATGGACAGACACGGGGTGATGGGGGGATGGACGGACACAAGAGGACGGACGGACATGGGGTGATGGGGGGACAGATGGACATGGGGGGACGGATGGATGTGGGGTGATGGGGGGACAGACGGACAGACACGGGGTGATGGGGGGACAGATGGACGCGGGAGGATGGACGGACGTGGGGTGATGGGGAGACAGACGGACAGACACGGGGTGATGGGGGGACAGATGGACGTGGGGGGATGTACGGACGTGGGGTGATGGGGGGACAGACAGACAAACATGGGGTGATGGGGGGACAGATGGACGTGGGGTGATGGGGGGACAGACAGACAAACATGGGGTGATGGGGGGACAGATGGACGTGGGGTGATGGGGGACGGACAGACAGACATGGGCTGATGGGGGTTGCGTGGGGACGGATGGACATGGGGTGACGGGGGATGGACAGACGGACATGGGCTTGATGGGGGATGCATGGGGACAGATGGACATGGGGTGACGGGGGACAGACAGATGGACATGGGCTTGATGGGGGATGCATGGGGATGGATGGACACGGGGTGATGGGGGACGGACAGACGGACATGGGCTGATGGGGGATGCATGGGGACAGATGGACATGGGGTGATGTGGGACATGTGGGGACAGACAGACACGGGGTGATGGGGGAACGGACAGACAGACATGGGGTGATGGGGGGACAGACAGACGGACATGGGCTTGATGGGGGATGTATGGGGACAGATGGACATGGGGTGATGGGGGACATGTGGGGACAGACAGACACGGGGTGATGGGGGAATGGACAGACGGACATGGAGTGATGGGGGGGACAGACAGATGGACATGGGCTTGATGGGGGATGCGTGGGGACGGATGGACATGGGGTGATGGGGGGACATGGGGAGACAGGGGGACATGGGGAGACAGTGGGACAGACAGACATGGGGTGATGGGGGACAGACAGACGGACATGGGGTGATGGGGGATGCATGGGGACAGATGGACATGGGGTGATGGGGGGACATGGGGAGACGGGGGGACATGGGGAGACAGTGGGACAGACAGACATGGGGTGATGGGGGACAGACAGATGGACATGGGGTGATGGGGGATGCATGGGGACAGATGGACATGGGGTGATGGGGGGACATGGGGAGACAGGGGGACATGGGGAGACAGTGGGACAGACAGACATGGGGTGATGGGGGACAGACAGACGGACATGGGGTGATGGGGGATGCATGGGGACAGATGGACATGGGGTGATGGGGGGACATGGGGAGATGGGAACATGGGGGGACATGGGGGGATGGACGGACGGACACGGGGGGTGACGGGGGACACGGGGGGAGGCGGGACGGACGGACGGACGGACAGACGGACGCACGGCGCAGGAGAAGGCCAGGGAGCCCACGCCGCGCTCGAAGCTGCCCAGCCCGATCTGCTGCAGCGTCTGCAGCGTCGCCGAGTCCCAGATGTGGACCACGGGGGGCAGCGCCTGCGGACAATGGGGACATATGGGGACATTGGGGGACATGGGGACATTGGGGGACATGGGGGACATGGGGGGATATGGGGGGATGTGGGGATATGGGGGATATGGGGACAGCATGGGGATATGGGGACATGGGGGGATATGGGGACATTGGGGGACATAGGGACATTGGGGGACATGGGGACATCATTGGGGACATGGGGGATATGGGGGATATGGGGACAGCATGGGGATATGGGGGATATGTGGGATATGGGGACAGCATGGGGATATGGGGGGATATGGGGATATGGGGATATGGGGGGATATGGGGGATATGGGGGACATGGGGACATGGGGACAATGGGGACAGCATGGGGATATAGGGACAATGGGGGGATATGGGGATATGGGGGGATATGGGGACATGGGGATATGGGGGGATATGGGGATATGGGGATATGGGGGATATGGGGGGATATGGGGATATGGGGATATGGGGACATGGGGACATGGGGGGATATGAGGGGATATGGGGGACATGGGGACATGGGGGGATATGGGGGGATATGGGGACATGGGGGATATGGGGACAGCATGGGGATATGGGGACATGGGAGGATATGGGGATCATGGGGGGATATGGGGGACATGGGGGGATATGGGGGGATATGGGGACATTGGGATATGGGGGATATGGGGACAGCATGGGGATATGGGGATATGGGGGGATATGGGGGGATATGGGGGGACATGGGGATATGGGGGGACATGGGGATATGGGGATATGGGAACATAGGGACAAGGGGACAGCATGGGGATATGGGGACATGGGGGGATATGGGGATAAGGGGGAATACGGGCACATGGGGATATGGGGGCATTGGGGGACATGGGGACAGCATGGGGATATGGGGATATGGGGACAGCATGGGGATATGGGGACATGGGGGGATATGGGGGACATGGGGATATGGGGATATGGGGACAGCATGGGGATATGGGGACATGGGGGGATATGGGGGACATGGGGATATGGGGATATGGGGACAGCAGGGGGATATAGGGATATGGGGGGATATGGGGATATGGGGACACGGGGGATATGGGGACATGGGGGGATATGGGGGACATGGGGGGATATGGGGGGATAGGGGGGATATGGGGGGATAGGGGGGATATGGGGACATGGGACATGGGGACATGGGGCCATATAGGGGGATATGGGGACATTGGGATATGGGGGATATGGGGACATGGGGATATGGGGGGATATGGGGGGATATGGGGACAAGGGGACAGCATGGGGGACATGGGGACAGCATAGGGATATGGGGATATGGGCATATATGGGGATATGGGGGATATGGGGACATTGGGGGACATGGGGGACATGGGGGGATATGGGGACACTGGGATATGGGGATATGGGGACATGGGGATATGGCGGATATGGGGATATGGGGGGATATGGGGATATGGGGGGATATGGGGATATGGGGGACATGGGACATCATGGGGACACAGGGACATCCCCTCCCATCTTCATCCCACCCCATTCCCATTCCACCTTGATCCTCATCCTCATCTTCATCCCATCCCACCCCCATCTCCATCTTGATCCCATCCCATCTCATCCTCATCTTCATCCCATCCTCATCCCATCCCATCCGATCCTCCTCATCTTCACCCCATCCCATCCTCATCCCATCCCCACCCCATCCTCCCCCCCATCCTCACCCCATCCCATCCTCATCCTCATCTTCATCCCACCCATCCCATCCCATCTCCATCTCCATCTTCATCTCCATTTCCATCTTCATCCCATTCCATCTTCATCCTCATCTTCATCCCATCCCACCCCATCCCACCTCCATCTCCATCTTCATCTCCATTTCCATCTCATCCTCATCTTCATCCCATCCCATCCCACCCCCATCTCCATCTTCATCTCATCCCATCCCATCCCATCTCATCCTCATCTTCATCCCATCCCATCCCATCCCATCTCCATTTCCATCTTCATCCCATCTCATCCTCATCTTCATCCCATCCTCATCTCATTCATTCCATCCCATCCTATCTCCATCTTCATCCTCATCCCATCCCATCCTCATCTTCATCCCATCCCATCATCCCATCCATGCCAACCCAGCCCATCTCCATCTTCATCCCCATCCCATCTCATCCTCATCTTCATCCCATCCCATCCCATCCCATCTCCATCTCCATCTTCATCTCCATCTCCATCTTCATCCCATCCCACCACATCCCATCTCCATCTCCATCTCCATCTCCATCTCCATCTTCATCCTCATCTTCATCCCATCCCATCTCATCCTCATCTTCATCCCACTCCACCCCATCCCATCTCCATCTTCATCTCCATTTCCATCTTCATCCCCTTCCATCTCATCTTCATCCCATCCCATCCCACCCCATCCCATCTCCATCTTCATCTCCATTTCCATCTTCATCCCATCCCATCTCATCCTCATCTTCATCCCACCCCATCCCATCTCCATCATCTCCATCTCCATCCCATCCCATCTCATCTCATCCTCATCTTCATCCCATCCTCATCCCATCCCATCCCATCCCATCCTCATCCTCATCTTCATCCCATCCTCATCCCATCCCATCCCATCCTCATCTTCATCCCATCCCATCCCACCCTATCCCATCTCCATCTCCATTTCCATCTTCATCCCATCCCATCTCATCCTCATCTTCATCCCATCCCACCTCCATCTCCATCTTCATCTCCATTTCCATCTTCATCCTCATCCCATCCCATCCCATCCTCATCTTCATCCCATCCTCATCCCATCCATCCCATCCCATCCTATCTCCATCTTCATCCTCATCCCATCCCATCCTCATCTTCATCCTCATCCCATCCTCATCTTCACCCCATCCCATCCTCATCCTATCCCCACCCCATCCTCACGCCATCCCATCCTCATCCTCATCTTCATCCCATCCCATCCCACCCCATCCCATCTCCATCTCCATTTCCATCTTCATCCCATCCCATCTCATCCTCATCTTCATCCCATCCCACCCCATCCCATCTCCATCTCCATCTCCATCTTCATCTCCATCTCCATCTTCATCCCCTCCAATCTCATCTTCATCTTCATCCCATCCCATCTCATCCTCATCTTCATCCCATCCTCATCCCATCCTATCTCCATCTTCATCCTCATCCCATCCCATCTCCATCTTCACCCTCATCCCATCCTCATCTTCAACGCACCCCATCCTCATCCCGCCCCCACCCCATCCTCCCCCCCATCCTCACCCCATCCCATCCTCCTCCTCATCTTCATCCCACCCATCCTCCTCCTCCTCCCCCATCACCTTCCCATCCTTATCCACACCGGCCGCCTGCCCGGACGCCACACGGAGCCGATCGGGGTGCACAGCCAAACTGTTGGGGCACAGCACCATGAGCAGGATTTGGGGGGGTTTTTGGGGTGTCCCCCCCCAAAACCGCCCCCCCCGGGCTCACCATCGGACACAGTCGCTGTGGCGCAGGTAATGGCGCTGGCGCCGGAGCTGGACATGGAGCAGCACCACCACGCAAGCCATGGGGTACACCAGCTCCCCCGATGACACCACGTGCAGGTTGGAGCGGCTGTCGCGCCCGCGGTAACCGTAACTGGGGTGGGACGGTGTCAAGGGGGACAACGGGGACACCCAGAAATGGGGGACACCCAAAATGGGATGGGGACACCCAAAGAGATGGGGAGACTCAAAGGGATGGGGACCATGAAAGGGATGGGGACCCCAAAGAGATGGGGTAGACCAACTCGCCCAATGACACCTGGACCGGCTGTTGCAGCCCCAATAACCGTAACTGGGGTGGGACGGTGTCAAGGGGGACAACGGGGACACCCAGAAATGGGGGACACCCAAAATGGGATGGGGACACCCAAAGAGATGGGGAGACTCAAAGGGATGGGGACACCCAAAGGGATGGGGACCCCAAAGAGATGGGGTAGACCAACTCGCCCAATGACACCAAGTGCAGGTTGGAGCGGCTGTTGTGGCCCCAATAACTGTAAGTGGGGGGGATGGTGTCAAGGGGACAATGGGGACACCCAAAAATGGGGGACACCCAAAATGAGATGGGGACACCCAAAGGAATGGGGACACCCAGAGAGATGGGGACACCCAAAGGGATGGGGACCCCAAAGAGATGGGGTAGACCAACTCGCCCAATGACACCAAGTGCAGGTTGGAGCGGCTGTTGCGGCCCCAATAACTGTAACTGGGGGGGATGGTGTCAAGGGGACAATGGGGACACCCAAAAATGGGGGACACCCAAAATGGGATGGGGACACCCAAAGGGATGGGGACACCCAGAGAGATGGGGACACCCAAAGGGATGGGGACCCCAAAGAGATGGGGTAGACCAACTCGCCCAATGACACCAAGTGCAGGTTGGAGCGGCTGTTGCGGCCCCAATAACTGTAACTGGGGGGGACGGTGTCAAGGGGACAATGGGGACAATGGGGACACCCAAAGGAATGGGGACCCCAAGAGATGGGGACACCCAAAGGGATGGGACCATGAAAGGGATGGGGACCCCAAAGAGATGGGGTAGACCAACTCGCCCAATGACACCTGGACCGGCTGTTGCAGCCCCAATAACCGTAACTGGGGGGGATGGTGTCAAGGGGGACAACGGGGACACCCAAAAATGGGGGACACCCAAAATGGGATGGGGACACCCAAAGGAATGGGGACACCCAATGGGATGGGGACACCCAAAGGGATGGGGACCCCAAAGAGATGGGGTAGACCAACTCGCCCAATGACACCTGGACCGGCTGTTGCGGCCCCAATAACCATAACTGGGGGGGATGGTGTCAAGGGGGACAATGGGGACACCCAAAAGTGGGGGACACCCAAAATGGGATGGGAATCATGAAAGGGATGGGGACACCCAAAGGGATGGGGACCATGAAAGGGATGGGGACCCCAAAGAGATGGGGTAGACCAACTCGCCCAATGACACCTGGACCGGCTGTTGCAGCCCCAATAACCATAACTGGGGGCGACGGTGTCAAGTGGACAATGGGGACACCCAAAAATGGGGGACACCCAAAATGGGATGGGGACCCCAAGAGATAGGGACACTCAGAAAGATGGGGACACCCAAAGGGATGGGGACCCCAAAGAGATGGGGTAGACCAACTCGCCCAATGACACCAAGCGCAGGTTGGAGCGGCTGTTGCGGCCCCAATAACTGTAACTGGGGGGGATGGTGTCAAGGGGACAATGGGGACACCCAAAAATGGGGGACACCCAAACAGGGATGGGGACCCCTAAAGAGATGGGGACCCCCAGAGAGAGATGGGGACACCCAAAGAGATGGGGACCCCAGAAAGAGATGGGGCCCCCCAAACCAGGATGAGACCCAGACAGCAATGGGGATGGGGACCCCCAAAGAGATGGGGACCCCCAGAGAGAGATGGGGACACCCAAAGAGATGGGGACCCCAAAAAGGGATGGGGACCCCAGAAAGAGATGGGGACCCCCAAACTGGAATGAGACCTCAAAGAGGGATGGGGACACCCAGATACAAATGGGAACAAGGATGGGGAGCCCCAAAGAGATGGGGACCCCCAAACCGGGATGGGACCCAGACAGGAATGGGGATGGGGACCCCCAAAGTGGGATGGGGACCCCCAAAGAGATGGGGACCCCAGAAAGGGATGGGGACCCCCAAACTGGGATGGGGACCCCAGAATGGGATGGGGACAGTGATGGGGACCCCCAAACAGGGATGGGGACCCCTAAAGAGATGGGGACCCCCAGAGAGAGATGGGGACACCCAAAGAGATGGGGACCCCAGAAAGGGATGGGGACCCCCAAACCAGGATGAGACCCAGACAGCAATGGGGATGGGGACCCCCAAACTGGCATGGGACCCCAGAAAGGGATGGGGACCCCAAAAAGGGATGGGGACCCCCAAAGAGATGGGGACCCCCAAACTGGGATGGGACCCCAGAAAGGGATGGGGACCCCAAAAAGGGATGGGGACCCTCAAAGAGATGGGGACCCCCAAACTGGGATGGGGACCCCAGAAAGGGAAGGGGACAGGACAGGGACCCCCAAAGAGATGGGGACCCCCAAACTGGGATGGGGACCCCCAAACCGGGATGGGGACCCCCAAAGAGATGGGGACCCCAGAATGGAATGGGGACCCCCAAATCGGGATGGGGACCCCCAAACCGGGCTGGGGACCCCAAATCGGGCTGGGGACCCCCAAACCGGGATGGGGACCCCCAAACTGGGATGGGACCCAGACAGGAATGGGGATGGGGACCCCTAAACTGGGATGGGGACCCCCAAAGAGATGGGGACCCCCAAACTGGGATGGGGACCCCCAAAGAGATGGAGACCCCAAACTGGGATGGGACCCAGACAGGAATGGGGATGGGGACCCCTAAACTGGGATGGGGACCCCCAAAGAGATGGGGACCTCCAAACAGGAATGGGGACCCCCAAAGAGATGGGGACCCCAAACTGGGATGGGACCCAGACAGGAATGGGGATGGGGACCCCCAAACTGGGATGGGGACCCCCAAAGCAGGATGGGACCCCAGAATGGGATGGGGACAGGGATGGGGACCCCCAAACTGGGATGGGACCCCCAAAGAGATGGGGACCCCAGAATGGAATGGGGACCCCCAAATTGGGATGGGGAGCCCCAAACAGGGATGGGACCCCCAAAGAGATGGGGACCCCAGAATGGAATGGGGACCCCCAAATTGGGATGGGGACCCCCAAACAGGGATGGGACCCCCAAAGAGATGGGGACCCCAGAATGGAATGGGGACCCCCAAACCGGGATGGGGACCCCCAAAGAGATGGGGACCCCAGAATGGAATGGGGACCCCCAAACTGGGATAGGGACCCCAGAATGGGATGGGGACAGGGATAGGGACCCTCAAACTGGCATGGGGACCCCTAAAGAGATGGGGACCCCCAAACTGGGATGGGACCCCAGAATGGGATGGGGACAGAGATGGGGACCCCCAAACCGGGATGGGGACCCCCAAACAGGGCTGGGGACCCCCAAACTGGGATGGGGACCCCTAAAGAAATAGGGACCCCAGAATGGAATGGGGACCCCCAAATCGGGATGGGGACCCCCAAACCGGGCTGGGGACCCCCAAGCTGGGATGGGGACCCCCAAATCGGGATGGGGACCCCCAAAGAGATGGGGACCCCCAAAGGGATGGGGACCCCAGAATGGGATGGGGACAGGACAGGGACCCCCAAAGAGATGGGGACCCCCAAACTGGGATGGGACCCCAGAATGGGATGGGGACAGGGATGGGGACCCCCAAAGAGATGGGGACCCCCAAACCAGGATGGGGACCCCCAAATCGGGCTGTGGACCCCCAAACCGGGCTGGGGACCCCAAAACCAGGCTGGGGACCCCCAAATGGGGCTGTGGACCCCGTGGGGCGGCAGGATACACCCATTGCAGCTGCAGGCGCTCGGGGGCAGGTCGGCGCGCAGCCCCCCCGGGCCCAGCGCCGATGGCACGTACATGGTGATGGGGCGGCCGCGCAGGAACATCTTCACCGACACCCCTCTGCGGCGGACACACGGACAGGGACCCCGGGATGGACACACGGACAGATAGGGACCCATGTGGACATATGGATAGGGGCCCGGGATGGACACACGGACAGGGATCCATGGACACATGGATAGGGACCCATGGACAGGGACCCCCAGGGATGGACAGATAGGGACCCATGGACACACGGACAGGGATCTGGGATGGACACACGGACAGATAGGGACCCACGTGGACACATGGATAGGGGCCCGGGATGGACACACGGACAGACAGGGACCCACGTGGACATATGGATAGGGGTCTCGGGATGGACAGACGGACAGATAGGGACCCCCGTGGACACATGGATAGGGGCCCCGGGATGGACAGACGGACAGACAGAGACCCCCGTGGACACATGGATAGGGGCCCGGGATGGATATACGGACAGACAGGGACCCACGTGGACATATGGATAGGGGTCCCGGGATGGACAGACGGACAGATAGGGACCCCCGTGGACACATGGATAGGGGCCCCGGGATGGACAGACGGACAGACAGGGACCCCCATGGACACATGGAAAGGGACCCCCATGGACAGACAGGGACCCCATGGACACATGGATAGGGGCGCTGGGATGGACAGACGGACAGACAGGGACCCCCATGGACACATGGATAGGGGCCCGGGATGGACACACGGACAGGGATCCATGGACACATGGATAGGGACCCATGGACAGGGACCCCCAGGGATGGACAGATAGGGACCCATGGACACACGGACAGGGATCCGGGATGGACACACGGACAGATAGGGACCCACGTGGACATATGGATAGGGGCCCCGGGATGGACACACGGACAGACAGGGACCCACGTGGACATATGGATAGGGGCCCCGGGATGGACACACGGACAGATAGGGACCCCCATGGACACATGGATAGGGGCCCGGGATGGACACACGGACAGACAGGGACCCACGTGGACATATGGATAGGGGTCCCGGGATGGACAGACGGACAGATAGGGACCCCCGTGGACACATGGATAGGGGCCCCGGGATGGACACACGGACAGATAGGGACCCACGTGGACATATGGATAGGGGCCCCGGGATGGACACATGGACAGATAGGGACCCCCATGGACACATGGATAGGGGCCCGGGATGGACACACGGACAGACAGGGACCCACGTGGACATATGGATAGGGGTCTCGGGATGGACAGACGGACAGACAGAGACCCCCGTGGACACATGGATAGGGGCCCCGGGATGGACAGACGGACAGACAGAGACCCCCGTGGACACATGGATAGGGGCCCCGGGATGGACAGACGGACAGACAGAGACCCCCGTGGACACATGGATAGGGGCCCGGGATGGACAGACGGACAGGGACCCCAGGGATGGACAGACAGGGACCCCAGGGATGGACAGACAGGGACCCCCGGGGATGGACAGACAGACGGGGACCCATGGACACATGGATAGGGACCCCGGGGATGGACAGACGGACAGACAGGGACCCCCCATGGACACATGGAAAGGGAACCCCAGGGATGGACAGACGGACAGATAGGGGACCCCATGGATACACGGACAGGGAACCCCAGGGATGGACAGATAGGGACCCATGGACAGACAGACAGGGAACCATGGACAGATAGGGACCCATGGACACACGGACAGGGACCCATGGACAGATAGGAACCCACGGACAGACAGACAGGGACCCCCAGGGATGGACAGACAGACAGGGACCCCAGGGATGGACAGATAGGGAACCATGGACAGGGACCCATGGACACACGGACAAGGACCCGCGGGATGGACAGACAGACAGGGACCCCCCCATGGACACATGGACAGGGACACCCCCCCCCCCCCCCCACCATGGACGGACGGACAGACAGACAGACAAGCCCCCCCCAGCCTCACCCAGGTTGTAGTTCCCACGGCGAGACCCTGTGGGGGGGATGGACAGACAGACACCCCAATAATGACCCCATTGCACCCCAATAATGAGCGACCCCTGCACCCCAATAATGACCCCCCCAGCACCCCAATAATGACCCCCTGGGCACCCCAATAACGACCCCATTGCACCCCAATAATGACCTCCCCTGCATCCCAATAATGACCCCATTGCACCCCAATAATAACCCCCCCGCACCCCAATAATGACCAACCCCATTGCACCCCAATAATGACCCCATTGCACCCCAATAATGACCCCCCTGCACCCCAATAATGACCTCATTGCACCCCAATAATAACCCCCCCTGCACCCCAATAATGACCAACCCCATTGCACCCCAATAATGATCCCATTGCACCCCAATAATGACCCCCCTGCACCCCAATAATGACCCCATTACACCCCAATAATAACCCCCCCTGCACCCCAATAATGACCAACCCCATTGCACCCCAATAATGACCCCATTGCACCCCAATAATAAGCGACCCCCTGCACCCCAATAATGACCCCCCAGCACCCCAACAATGACCCCCAGCACCCCAATAATGACCCCCCCCTGCACCCCAATAATGACCAACCCCTGCATGCCAATAATGACCCCATTGCACCCCAATAATGACCCCCCTGCACCCCAATAATGAGCGACCCCCCCACCTGGGCTCAGCGTTGGCTCCTTGGGGCGACTGGGGAGAAAAGGGGGTGTCAGGGGTGGGGGGTTTGGGGGTGCAGGGGGGATATGGGGTGAATGGGGGGTTTGGGGGTGCAGGGGGATTTGGGGGTGCAGGGGGATATGGGAGTGCAGGGGTTTGGGGGTGCGGGGAGATATGGGGTGAATGGGGGGTTTTGGGGTGTGGGGGGATATGGGGGTGCAGGGGGATATGGGGGTGAATGGGGGATATAGGGTGAATGAGGGGTTTGGGGTGCAGGGGGATATGGGGGTAAATGGGGGATATAGGGGTGCAAGGGGGATTTGGGGGTGCAGGGGGGATATGGGGTGAATGAGGGATTTGGGGGTGCAGGGGGGATATGGGGGTGCAGGCAGGATATGGGGTTAATGGGGGGTTTGGGGGTGCATGGGGGGATATGGGGTGCAGGGGGGTTTGGGGGTGAATGGGGGATATGGGGTGAATGGGGGGTTTGGGGGTGCAGGGGGATTTGGGGGTGAATGGGGGGATTTGGGGTGCAGGGGGATATGGCGGTGCAGGGGGATATGGGGTGAATGGGGGATTTGGGGGTGCAGGGAGGATATGGGGGTGCAGGCAGGATATGGGGTTAATGGGGGGTTTGGGGGTGCATGGGGGGATATGGGGTGCAGGGGGGTTTGGGGGTGAATAGGGGATATGGGGTGAATGGGGGGTTTGGGAGTGCAGGGGGATTTGGGGGTGAATGGGGGGATTTGGGGTGCAGGGGGATATGGGGGTGCAGGGGGGATATGGGGTGAATGGGGGATTTGGGGGTGCGGGGGGGTATGGGGTGAATGGGGGATATGGGGTGAATGGGGGGTTTGGGGGTGCAGAGGGATATGGGGGTGAATGGGGGATATGGGGTGAATGGAGGGGTTGGGGGTGCAGGGGGATGTGGGGGTGCAGGGGGGTTTGGGGTGCAGGGGGGATATGGGGGTGAATGGGGGGTTTGGAGGTGCAAGAGTTTTGGGGGTGCAGGGGGATATGGGAGTGCAGGGGGATATGGGGTGAATGGGGGGATATGGGGTGCAGGAGGGGTTTGGGGGTGCAGGGGGTTTGGGGGTGCATGGGGGGATATGGGCTGAATGGGGAGGTTGGGGGTGCAGGGGGATGTGGGGGTGCAGGGGGGTTTGGGGGTGCAGGGGGATATGGGGGTGCAGGCAGGATATGGGGTGAATGGGGGGTTTGGGGGTGCAGGGGGATATAGGAGTGAATGGGGGATTTGGGGTGCAGGGGGGTTTGGGGGTGCAGGGGGGATTTTGGGGTGCAATTTTGGGGTGCAGGTTTGGGGGTGCAGTTTGGGGGTACAGTTTGGGGGTGCAATTTGGAGGTGCAGTTTGGGGTGCAGGGGTATTTCAGGGTGCAGTTTTGGGGTGCAGGGGTATTTTGGGGTGCAGTTTTGGGGTTCAGGGGGTATTTCGGGGTGCGGTTTTGGGGTGCAGGGGGTATTTGGGGGTGCGGGGGGTCGGGAGTGCAGTTTGGGGGTCACCTCTCGGGGGTCCCCCCCAGCAGGTTGGCCGATGAAGCCGCTTTGCGGCTCAGGGGGCGGCGGGGGCTGCAGCTGCCGGACGAGCTGTGTCTGCGCAGCCTGGGGACATTGGGGACAATGGGGACAATGGGGGACATGGGGACATTGGGGGCGATGGGGGTGATGGGGACAATGGGGACAATGGGGGACATGGGGACATTGGGGACAATGGGGGCGATGGGGACGATGGGGGCGATGGGGACAATGGGGGCAATGGGGGGACATGGGGACAATGGGGACATGGGGACATTGGGGGCAATGGGGACATTGGGGACATGGGGGATATGGGGATGATGGGGGGATATGGGGACATTGGGGGCGATGGGGACAATGGGGGACATGGGGGATATGGGGACAATGGGGACAATGGGGGCGATGGGGGCGATGGGGGCGATGGGGACAATGGGGGACATGGGGACATTGGGGACAATGGGGGCATTGGGGACATTGGGGGCAATGGGGGCGATGGGGGTGATGGGGACAATGGGGACAATGGGGGACATGGGGACAATGGGGACGATGGGGGTGATGGGGGCAATGGGGACATGGGGACAATGAGGGACATGGGGACATGGGGACAATGGGGACAATGGGGACATGGGGACATTGGGGGCAATGGGGGATATGGGGACATGGGGACAATGGGGGCGATGGGGGCGATGGGGACAATGGGGGCAATGGGGACATTGGGAGGACATCGGGACGATGGGGACAATGGGGACATTGGGGACAATGGGGACATTTGGGACAATGGGGGTGATGGGGACGATGGGGGCGATGGGGGCGATGGGGACAATGGGGGCGATGGGGGGATATGGGGACAATGGGGATATTGGGGGGGGGACCCACAGAGGGACCCAGGCGTCCGGGTACCCCAGTTCCCCCCCAGCACTCAGAGAGGGACCCAGGCGTCCGAGCCCAGAGAGGGACCCAGGCGTCTGGCCCCCCCCCCTCTCCCCACACCCCCCAGCTCCCACAGAGGGACCCAGGCATCCGGCCCCCCCCCCCTCCACTTCCCACACCCCCCAGCACCCACAGAGGGACCCAGGCGTCCGGGTACCCCAGTTCCCCCCCAGCACTCAGAGAGGGACCCAGGCGTCCGAGCCCACAGAGGGACCCAGGCGTCCGGGTTCTCCTGTGTCCCCCCCAGCACCCACAGAGGGACTCAGGCGTCCGGGCCCCCCCCCCCTCCACTCCCCACCCCCCCAGCACCCACAGAGGGACCCAGGCGTCCGGGCCTCCCCCACCCTCTCCCCACCCTCTCCCCACCCCCCCCAGCACCCAGCGAGGGACCCAGGCGTCCGGGTACCCCCCCCTCCCCAGCACCCAGAGAGGGACCCAGGCGTCCGGGTACCCCCCACCCCAGCACCCAGAGAGGGACCCAGGCGTCCGGGCCCCCCCCACCCTCTCCCCACACCCCCCAGCACCCACAGAGGGACCCAGGCGTCCGGGTACCCCCCCAGCACCCACAGAGGGACCCAGGCGTCCGGGCCCCCCACCCCCCCCACTCACAGCTCTTTTCGGGGTGCCGGGGGGGCCGGGCTGGCAGCCGGGGGGGGCGAATCCGTCCCGGGGGGCTCCGGGGAGCTTTGGGGGGGCGCTGGGGGGCACGGGGGGGATCCCGGGGGGGGCGGTTCTTGGGGACCCCCCCGGTGCCCCCCGGTTTCTGGTGGCTCCTCCGTCTGGGTCCCCACGCTGATGCTTTGGGGGGGTCCGGGGGGGTCCGGGACGGTCCCATTAGGGGCTGGGGGGGGGACATGGGGGGGTCAGCGCCTGTGAACACCCCCCCCCCTCACAATAAAGGGACCCAGGAGTCCGGGGGGGGGTCTCAAGTGGGGTCCCAGTGTCCTGGGTGGGGGGGGGGTCTCAAGGGGGGGTCCCAGTGTTTGGGGGGGGTCCCAGCACCCTATGGGGGTCCCAGGGGGGTCCCAGGGGGGTCCCAGTATCCCAATGTTTGGGGAGGGGTCCCAGCACCCTATAGGGGTCCCAGTGGGGTCCCAATGTTTGGGGAGGGTCCCAGCACCCTATGGGGATTCCATGGGGGTCCCAGTATTCCAAGGGGGGGTCCCAGTACATAGGGGGTGTCCCAGTGCCTTGGGGGGGTCCCAATGTGTGTGTGGGGTCCCAGCACCCTATGGGGGTCCCGGGGGGGGTCCCAGTATCTGAGGGGGTCCCAGCACCCTATGGGGGTCCAAGGGGGTCCCAGGGGGATCCCAGTATCCCAATGTTT
>NW_027660000.1:0-18197 GCF_963082525.1 Nesoenas mayeri
AAGCTTGGGGACCCCAGGTTTTGGGGACCCCCAGGCTTTGGGGACACCCCAGACTTGGGGATCTCCAGGGTTTGGGGACACCCCAGTCTTGGGGACCCCCCACTTTTGGGGACCCAGTGTATGTGACCTCCATTCTTGAGTACCCGTGTGTTTTGTGGACCCCAATTTTGAGGACCCCTGAGCAGCCCTGGGGGGTCCCACAGAACTGGGGGCTTCACTTATATCGATGGGGGGGGGGGGGGGGTCCTCGTGTCCCCTGGGGTGTCAGAACTGTGATCTGGGGGTGCAGGGATCCCCCCAACTCCGGGGTGTCAGAACCGGGATGTGGGGGTGCAGGGACCCCCCCCCCACCCCGGGGTGTCAGAACTGGGATCTGGGGGTGCAGGGATCCCCTCGGGATGGGATGAGGGACCTCGGGACCTTGGGACCCCACCCGAAATGGGTGGAGGGTCGTGGGGCTGCAGGACCCCCCCCATGGTGGGGAGCGGGGGGTGCAGGGACCCCCCCCCACCCTGGGTGTCAGAACCGTGATTTGGGGGTGCAGGGACCCCCTCGGGATGGGATGAGCGACCCCATGACCCCCCCGAGGCGGGTGGAGGGTCTTGGGATGCAGGCCCCCCCATGGTGGGGGGCGGGGGGTGCAGGGACCCCCCCCCTCATGTTCAGGGTGAGGGTCCCACACCCCCCAGGGTCCTCAGAGCCCCCCCCAAAGGGTGCTGTAGGGACCTCCCCCCCAGGTTGAGGGTGCCACCCATTGTGCTGCAGAAAGCGAAGGACCCAGGCGTCCGGGAGCTCCCCCAAGCACACAGTGCGGGGGGGTCCCGGGGCGAGGGGGGGGCGTGTGAGGTGACCCCCCCCCCCAATAATGGGTGTGCGTCCCCTTTAAGGCCCCCACGCCCCTGGGCGCAGCCGCTCACCTGGCGCAGGTGCCGCGGTGGCTGCCGGGGCCATGGCCGCCTCCGCCCTCTTCATCCTGGACCTCAAGGGGAAGGTGAGACCCCCCCCAATTCCCTAACCCCCCCCCACCCACCCCAACCCCCCCCCCACAAGGTGGGGACCCAGGCGTGCTGCGTTGGGGGGGGGGCACCCAACACCTTGAAGGTCACCCAAGGTGACCCACCGGTGACCTTGTGACCCCGAGGGGGTGTTGCGGGTGATTTGGGGTGGGGGGGTCTCCCAAATTTTTGACCCCCCCCCCCACCCCCTTTAATTCTTACAGCCCCTGATCAGCCGTAACTACAAGGGGGACGTGGGTCTGGGGGAGATCGAGCAGTTCCTGGGGCTGCTGGTGCGGCGGGAGGAGGAGGGAGCGCTGGCGCCGCTGCTGCCGCTGGGGCCCGTCCACTTCCTCTGGATCAAACACGCCAACCTCTACCGTATCCGGACCCCCCCCAAACCATAGACCCCCCCCCAAAACCATAGACCCCCCCCCCACAACCATAGACCCCCCCCCGTATCACCCCATTTCCTTAACTCCACCATAGTGGTGGCCACTACCAAGAAGAACGGCAACGCCGCCTTGGTCTACGCCTTCCTCTACAAGGTGGTGGAGGTGAGGTCAAAGCGGGGTTTTGGGGGGGTCCTAAGGGGTTTTGGGGGGGGGGGGACATAATTTAGGAGCTGCTAACCCCCCCCCAAAAGGTTTTCTGTGAGTATTTCAAGGAGCTGGAGGAGGAGAGCATCCGTGATAACTTCGTCATCGTCTACGAGCTGCTGGATGAGCTGATGGACTTTGGGTTCCCCCAAACCACGGACAGCAGGATCCTGCAGGAGTGAGTGGGGTTTTGGGGAGGGGGTCCAAGGCTGTGGGACCCCCCCCTCAACCTCACCCCCCCCAACAGGTACATCACGCAGGAGGGGAGGAAGCTGGAGACAGGCAAGTGGCGCGTCCCCAGCACGGTGACCAACGCGGTGTCCTGGCGCTCCGAGGGTATCAAGTACAAGAAGAACGAGGTGTTCATCGACGTCATCGAGTCCGTCAACCTGCTGGTGAGGGGGGGGGTGGGGGGGATGGGGGGGATGGGGGGGATGGGAGCAGTGGTGGGGTGGGGGTGGTGGTGGGACCAGTGATGGGGATGATGATGGTGGTGGGATCAGTGATGGGGATGATGATGGTGGTGGGATCAGTGATGGGGATGATGATGGTGGTGGGACCAGTGATGGGGATCATGATGGTGGTGGGACCAGTGATGGGGATCATGATGGTGGTGGGACCAGTGATGGGGATGATGATGGTGGTGGGACCAGTGATGGGGATGATGATGGTGGTGGGACCAGTGATGGGGATCATGATGGTGGTGGGATCAGTGATGGGGATGATGATGGTGGTGGGACCAGTGATGGGGATCATGATGGTGGTGGGATCAGTGATGGGGATGATGATGGTGGTGGGACCAGTGATGGGGATGATGATAGGGATGAATATGGTGACGAGGATGAAGATGGGGATGGGAGCAGTGATGGGGATGAGGATGAAGATGGTGATGGGGATGGGGATGAAGATGATGATGGGGACGATGATAGTGGTGGGACCAGTGATGGGGATGAATATGGTGATGAGGATGAAGATGGGGATGGGACCAGTGATGGGGATGGGGATGGGGATGGAGATAAAGATGGTGATGGGGATGAAGATGGGGATGGGGATGATGATGGGGATGGGACCAGTGATGGAGATGAGGATGAAGATGGTGATGGGGTTGGGGATGAAGATGGTGATGGAACAAGTGATGGGGATGGGACAAGTGATGGGGATGGGGGTGATGATGGTGATGATGATGTTGGTGGCGATGATGATGATGGTGATGATGATGTTGATGTTGATTATGATGTTGATGATGATGATGGTGATGATGGTGATGATGTTAATGATGATGTTGATGGTGATGTTGATGGTGATGTTGATGATGATGATGGTGATGGTGATGATGAAGTTGATGTTGATGTTGATGGTGATGATGATGTTGATGGTGATGATGTTGATGATGATGTTGATGATGATGTTGATGATGATGTTGATGGTGATGATGTTGATGATGATGATGATGTTGATGACGATGATGGTGATGATGTTGATGATGATGTTGATGTTGATGATGATGATGATGTTGATGATGATGTTGATGATGTTGATGATGATGATGTTGATGATGATGTTGATGATGTTGATGATGATGACGTTGATGATGATGTTGATGTTGATGATGTTGATGATGATGATGACGACGATGCCGCAGGTGAGCGCCACGGGCAGCGTGCTGCTGAGCGAGGTGGTGGGGATGGGGATGATGTTAATGGTGATGATGTTGATGATGATGTTGATGATGAGGATGTTGATGATGATGATGTTGATGGTGATGATGATGTTGATGATGATGATGACGATGATGATGATGACGATGATGACGCCGATGCCGCAGGTGAGCGCCACGGGCAGCGTGCTGCTGAGCAAGGTGGTGGGGATGGGGATGGGGGTGATGTTGATGATGATGATGATGTTGATATTGATGATGATGATGATGTTGATGTTGATGATGCCGATGCCGCAGGTGAGCGCCACGGGCAGCGTGCTGCTGAGCGAGGTGGTGGGGATGGGGATGGGGGTGATGTTGATGATGATGATGATGTTGATGGTGATGATGATGTTGATGATGATGATGACGATGATGATGATGACGATGATGACGCCGATGCCGCAGGTGAGCGCCACGGGCAGCGTGCTGCTGAGCGAGGTGGTGGGGATGGGGATGGGGGTGATGTTGATGGTGATGATGATGTTGATATTGATGATGATGATGATGTTGATGTTGATGATGCCGATGCCGCAGGTGAGCGCCACGGGCAGCGTGCTGCTGAGCGAGGTGGTGGGCAGCATCAAGCTGAAGGTGTTCCTGTCGGGGATGCCCGAGCTGCGTCTCGGCCTCAACGACCGCGTCCTGTTCGAGCTGACGGGACGTGAGTGTCACCAACGGGCACGGGGTGGGGGGGGACACCCCTCCCTGTCCCCTCACGCCCCCGGTGACATCCCCCCCAACCCCAGGGGGCAGGAACAAGTCGGTGGAGCTGGAGGACGTGAAGTTCCACCAGTGCGTCCGTCTGTCCCGCTTCGACAACGACCGCACCATCTCCTTCATCCCGCCCGACGGCGACTTCGAGCTCATGGCTTACCGCCTGCACACCCCGGTGGGGACACTGGGGACACTGGGGACACTGGGACATGCAGGGGACACTGGGACATGCAGGGGACGTTGGGGACATGCAGGCGATGCTGGGGACACACAGGGGACATTGGGGACATGGCGGTGATGCTGGGAACACTCAAGGGACATTGGGGACACACGGGTGACATTAGGGACACAGTGGTGACACTGGGGACACATTGGTGACATTGGGGACATGGCAGTGACACTGGGGACACATTGGTGACACTGGGGACACGTTGGTGACATTGGGGACACGTTGGTGGCACTGTGGGGGACACGTCGGTGACACTGGGGACACGTCGGTGACACTGGGGACACATTGGTGACACTGGGGACATGCTGGTGACATTGGGGACATGGTAGTGACACTGGGGGGGACACGTTGGTGACATTGGGGACATGGTGGTGACACTGGGGGGGACACGTTGGTGACATTGGGGACACGTCGGTGACACCAGGGACACAATGGTGACATTGGGGACATGTCGGTGACACTGGGGACATGCTGGTGACATTGGAAACACATCAGTGACATTGGGGACACATTAGTGACACTGGGGACATGATGGTGACATTGGGGGGGACATGTTGGTGACACTGGGGACACATCGGTGACACTGGGGACACAATGGTGACATTGGGGACACGTCGGTGACGCCCCCAGGTGAAGCCGCTGATCTGGATCGAGTCGGTCATCGAGAAGTTCTCCCACAGCCGCCTGGAGATCATGGTCAAGGTGACACATGGGGACCCCCCCCACCCCCCCACCATGGGGACCCCCCCCACCCCACCCCACCCCCTCACCCCCCATGTCCCCAACTGTCCCCAAGGCCAAGGGCCAGTTCAAGAAGCAATCGGTGGCCACGGCGGTGGAGATCGCGGTGCCCGTGCCCAGCGACGCCGACTCCCCCAAGTTCAAGAGCAGCGCGGGGGCCGCCCGTTACCTCCCCGAGAAGAACCTGCTCATCTGGAGCATCAAATCCTTCCCGGTGGGTGTCCCCGAGTGTCCCCGGGGGGGTCCCCGAGTGTCCCCGTGTCCCCTGACCCCCCCGGCGTGTGACAGGGGGGGCGGGAGCACGTGCTGCGCGCGCATTTCGGGCTGCCCAGCGTGGACAGGGAGGAGGACGAGGGGCGGCCGCCCATCCGCGTGCGCTTCGAGATCCCCTACTTCACCGTGTCCGGCATCCAGGTGACAACGGGGACAACGGGGACAAGGGGGGACAAGGGGGACAAGGGATGGGACAAGGGATGTGGGGTCATGGGGTGTCCCCTGGGATTTGGGGACAGGGATCCCCTACTTCACCGTGTCCGGCATCCAGGTGACAACGGGGACAATGGGGACAAGGGGGGACAAGGGGGACAAGGGGTGGGACAAGGGATGTGGGGTCATGGGGTGTCCCCTGGGATTTGGGGACAGGGATCCCCTACTTCACCGTGTCCGGCATCCAGGTGACAACGGGGACAATGGGGACAAGGGGGGACAAGGGGGACAAGGGGTGGGACAAGGGATGTGGTGGGATAAGGGCCATAGGGTCATGGGGTGTCCCCTGTGGTTTGGGGAGAAGATGGAGGGGACACATGGGGACAAGGACCGTGGGGTGGTGGCCACTTGTGTTTTGGGGATGGGGTGGTGGGGTCACTTGGGGGACAAGGGCCATGGGGACCTGGGGGTGTCCCCTGTGATTTAGGGACAGGGATCCCCTACTTCACCATGTCCGGCATCCAGGGGACAATGGGGACAACGGGGACAAGGGGGGACAAGGGGGACAAGGGATGGGACAAGGGATGTGGGGTCATGGGGTGTCCCCTGGGATTTGGGGACAGGGATCCCCTACTTCACCGTGTCCGGCATCCAGGTGACAACGGGGACAACGGGGACAAGGGGGGACAAGGGGCACAAGGGGTGGGACAAGGGATGTGGTGGGATAAGGGCCATAGGGTCATGGGGTGTCCCCTGTGGTTTGGGGAGAAGATGGAGGGGACACATGGGGACAAGGACCGTGGGGTGGTGGCCACTTGTGTTTTGGGGATGGGGTGGTGGGGACACTTTGGGGACATGTCCCATGGGGTCCCTGAGGGTGTCCCCTGTGATTTGGGGACAAGATGGAGGGGACACAATGGGGACAAGGACTGTGGGGTCATGGGGTGTCCCCTGTGGTTTGGGGAGAAGATGGAGGGGACACATGGGGACAAGGATCATGGGGACCATAGAGTGGTGGCCACTTGGGTTGTGGGGACAAGGTGGAGGGGACACATTAGGGACAAGGACTGTGGGGTCCTGGGGGTGTCCCCTGTGATTTAGGGACAGGGATCCCCTACTTCACCGTGTCCGGCATCCAGGGGACAATGGGGACAATGGGGACAAGGGGGGACAAGGGGGACAAGGGGTGGGACAAGGGATGTGGTGGGATAAGGGCCATAGGGTCATGGGGTGTCCCCTGTGGTTTGGGGAGAAGATGGAGGGGACACATGGGGACAAGGACCGTGGGGTGGTGGCCACTTGTGCTTTGGGGATGGGGTGGTGGGGTCACTTGGGGGACAAGGGCCATGGGGTCCCTGAGGGTGTCCCCTGTGATTTGGGGACAAGATGGAGGGGACACAATGGGGACAAGGACTGTGGGGTCATGGGGTGTCCCCTGTGGTTTGGGGAGAAGATGGAGGGGACACATGGGGACAAGGATCATGGGGACCATAGAGTGGTGGCCACTTGGGTTGTGGGGACAAGGTGGAGGGGACACATTAGGGACAAGGACTGTGGGGTCCTGGGGGTGTCCCCTGTGATTTAGGGACAGGGATCCCCTACTTCACCGTGTCCGGCATCCAGGGGACAATGGGGACAATGGGGACAAGGGGGGACAAGGGGGACAAGGGGTGGGACAAGGGATGTGGTGGGACAAGGGCCATAGGGTAGAAGATGGAGGGGACACATGGGGACAAGGGTCATGGGGCCATAGAGTGGTGGCCACTTGTGTTGTGGGGACAAGATGGAGGGGACACATGGGGACAAGGGCCATGGGGGTGTCCCCTGTGATTTGGGGGCAAGATGGAGGGGACACACTGGGGATGAGGGCCATGGGGTCCTGGGGGTGTCCCCTATGGTTTGGGGACAAGATGGAGGGGACACATGGGGACAAGGATCATGGGGACCATAGAGTGGTGGCCACTTGTGTTTTGGGGACAAGACGGAGGGGACACATTAGGGACAAAGGCCATGGGGTGGTGACCACTTGTGATTTGGGGACAGGTTGGAGGGGACACACTGGGGACGAGGACCATGGGGCCCATAGAGTGGTGGCCACTTGTGTTTTGGGGATGGGGTGGAGGGGACACTTTGGGGACAAGGGCCATGGGGACCTGGGGGTGTCCCCTGTGATTTAGGGACAGGGATCCCCTTCTTCACCGTGTCCGGCATCCAGGTGACAATGGGGACAACGGGGACAAGGGGGACAAGGGGGACAAGGGGTGGGACAAGGGATGTGGGGTCATGGGGTGTCCCCTGGGATTTGGGGACAGGGTGGAGGGGACACTTTGGGGTGTTTGGGGTGCCCGGGGGGGTCCATCCCCGTTTCCCCCCCCCAGGTGCGGTACATGAAGATCATCGAGAAGAGCGGGTACCAGGCGCTGCCCTGGGTGCGCTACATCACCCAGAGCGGGGGTGAGTGTGGGACCCCGGGACCCCCCCCAGAACCCCCCCAGGACCCCCCGGGACCCCCCAGAACACCCCCAGGACCCCCCAGGACCCCCAGAACCCCCAGGACCCCCAGGACCCCCCGGGACCCTCAGAATCCCCCAGGACCCCCCAGGACCTCCAGAACCCCCAAAACCCCCCAGGACCCTCCGGGATCCCCAGAACCCCCCTAGGACCCCCACAACCTCCCGGGACCCCCAAAACCCCCCAGGACCCCCCGGTATCCCCAGAACCCCCCTCAGGACCCCCACGACCTCCCGGGACCCCCAGGACCCCCCAGGACCCCCAGAACCTCCCGGGACTCCCAGAACCCCCCCAGGACCTCCACGACCCCCCGGGACCCCCCAGGACCCCCAGAATCCCCCCAGGACCCCCCGGGACCCCCCAAAACCCTCCATGACCCCCCGGGACCCCCAGAACCCCCCGGGACCCCCAGAACCCCCCCAGGACCTCCAGGACCCCCAAAAATCCCCAGGACCCCCCAAGACCCCCGGGACCTCCAGGACCCCCAAAACCCCCCAGGACCCCCCGGGACCCCCAGGACCCCCCGGGAACCCCAGGACCCCCCGGGACCCCCTGAGACCCTCAGAACCTCCCCAGGACTCCCTGGGACGCCCAGAATCCCCCAGGACCCCCCAGGACCTCAAAACCCCCCAAACCCCCCGGGATCCCTAGAACCCCCCAGGACCCCCCGGGACCCCCAGAACCCCCCCAGGACCCTCAGGACCCCCAAAACCCCCCAGGACCCTCCGGGACCCCCAGAACCCCCCCAGGACCCTCAGGACCCCCAAAACCCCCCAGGACCCTCCGGGACCCCCAGAACCCCCCCAGGACCCTCAGGACCCCCAAAACCCCCCAGGACCCCCAGAACCCCCCCAGGACGTCCAGAACCCCCAAAACCCCCCAGGACCTCCAAAACCCCCTAGGACCCCCCACGACCCCCCGGGACCCCCAGGACCCCTAAAACCCCCCAGGACCCCCAAAACCCCCCAGAACCCCCCGGGACCCCCATCCCGGCCCCCCCCTCACTCCTCTCCCTCTTGTAGATTACCAGCTCCGCACCAGCTAGGGGGCGCACCCCGGACCCCCCCGGATCCCCGGATCCCCCCCCCCAGATTTCGGGGTCCCCCCCTCCACCCCCTCTCCTGTTGTTATAAAGATTCAGCCGAGACCAGCGGCCCCTGGATCTGTTGTGGGGGGGTATGGAGAGTAGAGGGGGGGCTGGGGAAGGAGATGGGGGCGCTCTGGGGATCCCGGGGAGCGCGGGGGGGGGGATTTGGGGGCGCGGTGAGAGCGGGTGGGCCCCACCGCAGTGCCGTTTCCCTTTTAAGAGCGGGGAGTGGGCGGGGCCATTGGGGAGCGGCGGTGGGGCGGGGGCAGTGGGAGCGCGGTGGGCGTGGCCAGGGGGAGCGCGGTGGGCGTGGCCATGGGAAGCGCGGTGGGCGTGGCCATGGGTGGCGGGGGGCGTGGCCATCGGCAGCGCGGTGGGCGGGGCCATCGGGGAGGGGGCGCGGCCATAGGGAGCGCTGTGGGCGTGGCCATGGGGAGCGGGGGGGGCGCGGCCATCGGGAGCGCGGTGGGCGTGGTCATCGAGAGCGGAGTGGGCGTGGTCATCGGGAGCGCGGTGGGCGTGGCCATTGGAGAGCAGGGGGGCGCGGCCATCGGGAGCGCGGTGGGCGTGGTCATCGAGAGCGGAGTGGGCGTGGCCATCGCTACGTGCTGACGGCAGCGGAAGTGACGTCGGCGGCGGGCGCGATGGCGGAGCTGCGGGTGAACGCGGCGTTCGCGGAGCGGTACGGGCGGTACCGGCGGCGCGAGGAGCTGCAGCGACGTGAGCGGGGGCGGGGCCTCGGGGGGGCGGCCCGGGGGGTAACGGGGACCGGGGAGGGGTTTTCCCGCCTCTTCCCCCCGCCCCGCTTTCCGGTGGCGGTGGGTGAGGGGTCCCCGCAGTGCAGGACCGGTACGGGGACACCGGGGACACCGGGGACTCCAGCTCCGAGTCCGAGTCCAGCGGCGACGATGTGGTGAGTGAGGGGGGGTGTCGCCTTCCCGAACTCCTGGGTCCCTCCCGTCCCGAACTCCTGGGTCCCTCCCGAACTCCTGGGTCCCCCCCTCCCCCTGGCACTCCTGGGTCCTCCCCCTCCCCCCGGCACTCCTCGGTTCCCCCCCTCCCCCCGGCACTCCTGGGTCCCCCCCCCGCTTCCCCCGGCACTCCTGGGTCCCCCCCTCCCCTTCCCCCGGCACTCCTGGGTTCCCCCCCCCCCCACCCCGCACTCCTGGGTCCCCCCCCCCCCCTCCCCCCGGCACTCCTGGGTCCCCCCCCCCCCTCCCCCCGGCACTCCTGGGTCCCCCCCCCCCTTCCCCCGGCACTCCTGGGTCCCCCCCCCCCCCTTCCCCCGGCACTCCTGGGTCCCCCTCCCCCCTTCCCCCGGCACTCCTGGGTCCCCCCCCCCCCCTCCCCCCGGCACTCCTGGGTCCCCCCCCTCCCCCCGGCACTCCTGGGTCCCCCCCCTCCCCCCGGCACTCCTGGGTCCCCCCCTCCTACACCGCACTCCTGGGTCCCCCCCCCCTCCACACTCCTGGGTCCCCCCCCCCTCCACACTCCTGGGTCGTCCCCCCCCTCCACACTCCTAGGATCCCTCCCCCGGATGCCTGGGTCCCCTCTCCCACTCCTGGGATCCCCCGGATGCCTGGGTGTCCCCCCCCCCACCACCACACACCTGGGTCCCCCCCCTTCCCCCGCACACCTGGGTCCCCCCCCTTCCCCTGCACACCTGGGTCCCCCCCCTTCCCCTGCACACCTGGGTTCCCCCCCCCCCCTCCCCGCACACCTGGGTCCCCCCCACTCCGCACTCCTGGGTCCCCCTGCCCGCACTCCTGGGTCCCCTCCCGGACGCCTGGGTGTCCCCCCCCTCCGGACTCCTGGGTCCGCCCCCTCCGGACTCCTGGGTCCCCCCCCCCGGACGCCTGGGTCCCCCCCCGGACGCCTGGGTCCCCCCTAGCCGCAGGACCCCCGCCTGGAGCGGGATTTCTACCGCACGCTGGCGCTGCTCAAGAGCCGCGACCCCCGCATCTACCAACCCGACGCCACCTTCTACAGCCAACTAGGTACCCAAAGCGGGGGCCCCAAAACCCCTGGGGGGGGTCCCCAAATTCAGGGGGATCCCCACAACCCCCCCCCCGCCCCACAGACTCATCAGAGAGCGAGGAGGAGGAGGAGGAGGAGGATGAAGAGCGCCCGGCCAAGCCCATGTACCTGAAGGACTATGAGAGGAAAGTGGTGCTGGAGAAGGAGGGGTGAGGATTTTGGGGGGTGGGTGTCACATTTTGGGGGGGGGCACATTTTTGGGGGGCTCTGACCCTCCCGCCTTCCCCCCAGTAAATACGTGGATGAGGAAGATGAGGAGGATGAGGAGGCGGCGGCCGAGCGGAGGAAGGTGGGTCTGGGGAGGGGGGGTTGTGTGGGACCCCCCCCAAATCCCTCTGACCCCCCCAGATCTCTGTGTCCCTCCCCAAATCCTTGTTCCCCAATCTGACACCCCCAGATCTCTGTGCTGTCTCAATCCCCCCAAAATCTGTACCCCCCCCAAAATATCTCTGTCCCCCCCAAATCTGCACCCCCAAATGTCTCTGACCCCCCCCAGATCTCCATCCCCTCCCAGTCCCCCTAATCTGCCCCCCCAAAATGCTCTGAGCCCCAAAATCTCTGTCCCCCCCAAATCCTTGTCCCCCCCAATCTCTGACACCCCCAGATCTCTGTTCCCTCTGTCCCCCCAAATCCATCTGACCCCCTAGGTCTCCATCCCCCCCAAATCTGCCCCCCCGAAATGCTCTGAGCCCAAAATCTCTGTGTCCCCCCCAAATCTGCCCCCCTGGTCCTTCTGCCCCCCCAAACCTCTATGTCCCCCCCAAGTCCTTGTTCCCCCCCAATCTCTGACACCCCCAGATCTCTGTCCCCTCTGTCCCCCCAAATCCTTCTGACCCCCCAGATCTCCAACCCCCCAAATCTGCCCCCCCAAAATGTCTCTGACCCCCCAGATCTCCATCCCCCTCCAATCCCCCTAAATCTGCCCCCCCAAAATGCTCTGAGCCCCAAAATCTCTATGTCCCCCCCCAAATCTGCTCTTCTGATCCTTTAGTCCCCCCCAAATCTCTGTCCCCCCCCAGTCTCTGACACCCCCAGATCTCTGTCCCCTCCCAGTCCCCCCAAATCCCTCTGTCTCCTCCAAATCCTTCTGACCTCCCAGATCCTCCAACCCCCCCCAAATCTGCCCCCCCCAAATGTCTCTGACCCCCCAGATCTCCATCCCTCCCAATCCCCCCAAATCTGTCCCCCAAAATGCTCTGGGCCCCAAAATCTCTATGTCCCCCTTAAATCTGCCCACCCAACCCCTGTGTCCCCCCCGAATCCTTGTCCCCCCCAATCTCTGACACCCCCAGATCTCTGTCCCCTCCCAGTCCCCCCAAATCCCTCTGTCCCCCCAAATCCATCTGACCCCCAGATCTCCAACCCCCCCAAGTCTGCCCCCCCCAAATGTCTCTGCCCCCAAATCCCTCTGACCCCTAGATCTCCATCCCCCCCAAATCTACCCTAAAAATCTCTATCCCCCCCAAATCTTTATCCCCCCCAAATCTGCCCCCCCCAAACCCCTCTGCCCCCCCCCAATCCCCCTGCCCCCCCAATTTCTCTGACCCCCCCCATTTCTCCGCAGCGAGCGGCGTCCCGGAGCTACGCGGAGGAGCAGCGGGAGCTGAAGAGAGGTGGGGGGGGGACACACATTTTGGGGGGGCTGGGACTCTTTGGGGGGGGTTAATACTTTGAGGGGGGTCCCCCAGATTGGGGGGTAACTGGGTGTGTGTCCCCCCAGTTTTCGAGCCTTCGTGGCCGATAGTGACGATGAGGAGGAGCCCGGGGGGGGTCGGCGCTGCTGCGGCCCGCGGAACCGCACGGAGGAGGAGAAGGTGAGGGGGGCAGGTTGGGGGTCCGGGGGGGGGTTTTGGGGTGCGGGAGGGGGTTCAATGGGGGGGTTTTGGGGTGCATGGGGGTCCGGGGGTGTCAGAGTGTGTGTGTGTCCCCCCAGGAGCGGGAGGAGGAGGAGTACGTGCGATGGCTCAAGGCCAGGGGGGGCCCCCCCCGGAGCCGCTGCAGGACCTGGTGAGTTCGGGCACCCCCCGTTGTCACTGTGTCCCCGTTGTCACTGTGTCCCTGTTTGTCACTGTGTCGCTATCCCCCATGTCCCCCCTGTGACCCCCCCCGTGTCCCTGGTGTCCCCCCAGTGTCACCCCCAGGTCCCCCATGTCCCCAAAGTCCCTTGTATCCCCTCATGTCCCCAACATCCCCTCATGTCCCCAACATCCCCCCATGTCCCCAACATCCCCTCATGTCCCCAACATCCCCACCATGTCCCAAATGTCCCCGATGTCCCTATGTCCCCAGGTCTCCGATGTCCCCCCCAGATCTCCCATGTCCCCCAAGTCCCCGATGTCCCCCTAAAGTCCCTTGTGTCCCCAAAGTCCCTGATGTCCCTCAGGTCCATGTCCCCAGCATCCCCTCAGGTCCCCAATGTCCTCCGTGTCCCCCATGTCTCCAATGTCCCACTCAGTGTCCCCGATGTCCCCAGGTCCCCGATGTCCCCGCCATGTGTCCCCAGGTCTCCCATGTCCCCCATGTCCTCTGTGTCCCCAAAGTCCCTGATGTCCCGAATGTCCCCCGTGTCCCCCAGCATCCCCCCCATGTCCCCCAATGTCCCCCCGTGCCCCCAATGTCCCCAACATCCCCCCCACATCCCAAATGTCCCCGATGTCCCCAGGTCCCCCTGCAGCAGTTCTGGTCCAACCCGGCTCTGGACCCGGGCGAGCGCTTCCTGCGCGATTACGTCCTGAACCAGCGCTACCGGCACCAGGACGAGTCCGACGACAACCAGGGGTGAGCGGGGACCCCCCAGCCCCCCAAAACCCCCCCATGTACCCCCCCTGACCCCCCCATTTTACCCCCCCAACAGCGCGTCCCCGCCCCCACTTGGGCTCCGACTCCTCGGATGAGGGGGAACTTTTCCTGGCCAAGCAGGAGGATTTCGAGCGACGCTACAATTTCCGCTTCGAGGAGCCCGATGCTGAGCAGGTGGGGGCAAAATTGGGGGGGGGACACAATTTAGGGTGTGGGGGGGTCAGAATTTGGGGCTGACGTGGGATATTTTGGGGAGGAATCAACAGAAACGCTCAGTCCCGGGTTCCTGCTCGTTGACCGCCGTTTCTCTGCCCCTTTTGCATGTGGAACAATTTGGGGTGGGGGGGGTGAGAATTTGGGGTGGGGGGGGTTAGAATTCGAGGTGGGGGGGTTAGAATGTGTGGGGGGTGTAGAATTTGGGGTGCAGGATGTGGAATTTGGGGCTAACACAGGGTTGAATTAATCCCTTATTCCTCCTCATTAACCCTTATTTCCCTCCCCACTTTACACGTTGCACAATTTGGGGGCGGGGGGGGGGTTAGAATTTGGGGGGGGAGGTGTTAGAATTTGGGGGGGTGTGAATTTGGGGTGCAGGATGTGGAATTTGGGGCTAACGCGGGATTTTGGGGGTCAAATTACTCCCCGATTCCTCCTCATTAACCCCTCGTTTCCCTCCCTCCTTTGCACAATTTGGGGTGTGTGGGGGTTGGAATTTGGGGGGGGGTGAATTTGGGGTGCAGGAGGTGGAATTTGGGGCTAACGCGGATTTTGGGGGTCAAATTACTCCCCGATTCCTCCTCATTAACCCCTCGTTTCCCTCCCTCCTTTGCACAATTTGGGGTGGGGGGGGCTCAGAATTTGTGGTGCGGGGGGCAGAGTTTTCTTGGGGGGGTTAATCCGGGGGGGGTGCAGGACGTGGGGCGCTGACCCAACCCCCCCAGGTGCAGACGTACCCGCGGATTCATCCCCAGCTCCGTGCGGCGCCGCGACGAGCGGAGGAAGGAGAAACGGGAGCAGATTCGGGAGAGGAAGAGGAAGGTGAGGGGGGCGGTCACGGAGCCATGGAGTGCTGGAGCCATAGAGTGCTGGAGCCATAGAGGGTCAGGGATTAGAAGGGACCGACCTCGTTATAGAGCCATAGGGTCGTGGAGCCAGCCATAGGGTCGTGGAGCCAGCCATAGGGTCATGGAGCCAACCATAGGGTCGTGGAGCCAGCCATAGAGTCGTAGAGCCATAGAATGTCAGGGATTGGAAGGGACTGACCTCGTTATAGAGCCATAGGGTCGTGGAGCCAGCCATAGGGTCGTGGAGCCAACCATAGAGTTGTGGAGCCAGCCATAGAGTCTTAGAGCCATAGAATGTCAGAGATTGGAAGGGACCGAGCTTCCAGGGTCATAGAGTTCCCGGGTCATAGAGTTCCGGGATCATAGAGTTCCAGGGTCATAGAGTTCCCGGGTCATAGAGTTCCCGGGTCATAGAATGTCAGGGATTGGGACCTTATAGAATCATAGTTATAGAATTAAAGTCCCCCCTCAGTCTCGTCTCCTCCGGCCCCAGCTCTTTGTCCCCGTGTCTGTCTGTCCGTCCGCAGGAGAAAGCCGCGCGGCGGGAGGAGCTGAAGCAGCTCAAGAACCTGAAGCGGGAGGAGGTGGCCGCGCGGCTGCGGCGGCTCCGCGAGGCCACCGGCAACGGCGCCGTCGGCTTCACCGCGGCCGCGCTGGACGGAGACTTCGACCCCGCCGAGCACGACCGCCTCATGGCTGTGGGTGTCCCCACGGTGTCCCCACGGTGTCCCCACAGTGTCCCCAGTGTCCCTGTGGTATCCCCACGGTGTCCCTTTGGTATCCCCAATGTCCCCACGGTATCCCCTCAGTGTCCCCCGTGGTGTCCTCAGTGTCCCCACAGTGTCCCAAGTATCCCCATGGTGTCCCCACGGTGTCCCCCATGTCCATGTGGTATCCCCACAGTGTCCCCGATGTCCCTGTGGTATCCCCACGGTGTCCCTGTGGTATCCCCAATGTCCCCGTGGTATCCCCACAGTGTCCCCACTGTGTCCCCACTGTGTCCCTAATGTTCCTATGGTGTCCCCAGTATCCCCATGGTGTCCCCACGGTGTCCCCAGTATCCCCATGGTGTCCCCACAGTGTCCTTGTGGTATCCCCAATGTCCCCACGGTGTCCCCACAGTGTCCCCACAGTGTCCCCACAGTGTTCTCATGTCCCCACGGTGTCCCCAATGTTCCCACAGTTGTTCTCATGTCCCCAGTATCCCTGTGGTGTCCCCAGTGTCCCCACGGTGTTCCTAATGTTCCTATGGTATCCTCACAGTGTTCCCCACGGTGTCCCAGATGTCCCCACGGTGTCCCCAGTGTTCTTGTGGTGTCCCCACAGTGTCCCCACAGTGTCCCCACGTGTCCCAGATGTCCCCACGGTGTCCCCATATTGTCCCCATAGTGTCCCCGATGTCCCCAGAGTCCCCACAGTGTCCCCATGGTGTCCTAAATATCCTCACGGTGTCCCCAGTATCCCTGTGGTGCCCACATGGTGTCCCCAATGTCCCGACGGTGTCCCCAATGTCCCCCGGTGTCCCCAGGAGTGCTTCGGTGACGATTACTACGGCTGTGGGGAGGAGGAGAAGCCGCAGTTCGAGGAGGAGGAGGAGGAGGAAGAGCTGGAGGGTGAGTGGGGAACGTCCCTGTCTCCCCATTGTCCCTGTGTCCCCATTGTCCCTGTGTCCCCATTGTCCCTGTGTGTCCCCATTATGTGTCCCCCCATCGTCCCTGTGTGTCCCCTCATTGTCCCTGTGACCCCATTGTCCCTATCCCCTCCATTGTCCCTCTGTGTCCCCATCATCCCTGTGACCCCTTATTGTCCCTTTGTCCTCATTGTGCCTTTGTGTCCCCATCATTTGTGTCCCCCCATTGTCCCTATGTCCCCCCATCGTCCCTGTGTCCCCATTATTCCTGTGTGTGTCCCCCACATCGTCCCTGTGTCCCCATCATTTGTGTCCCCCCTGTTGTCCCTGTGTCCTCCCATTGTCCCTGTGTCCCCATCATTTGTGTCCCCTCATTGTCCCTGTGTCCTCCCATTGTCCCTGTGTCCCCATCATTTGTGTCCCCCCATTGTCCCTGTGTCCCCCGCATCATCCCTGTGTGTCCCCCCGTTGTCCCTGTGTCCCCATCATTTGTGTCCCCCCCATTGTCCCTGTGTCCCCATCATTTGTTTCCCCCCCATTGTCCCTGTGTCCCCCCGCATCGTCCCTGTGCCCCCATCATCCCCACCGTCCCCCTTGTCCCCAAAATAACATCCCTGTGTGCCCCCCCAGACGACTGGAACTGGGACACGTGGCCGGGCCGGGCGGAGCCAGGGGGGGGCGAGCGGGAGCCCCACTGCGAGGACCCCGAACTTTGTGGTACGTGGGTGACCCCCCCGGGGTGACACAACGGGGGTGGGGGGGTCGCCCCCCACCTCCTGACCCCCTCCCTGCCACCTCCTGCCCCTCCCACCTGCCCCCCCCCCGACACTTCCTGCCCCCCCCGCCACCTCCTACCCCTCCCCCCACCTGCCCCTCCCCGCCACTTCCTGCCACCCCCCCTGCCACCTCCTGCCCCTCCCACCTGCCCCTCCCCGCCACTTCCTGCCACCCCCCTGCCACCTCCTGCCCCTCCCACCTGCCCCTCCCCGCCACTTCCTGCCACCCCCCTGCCACCTCCTGCCCCTCCCACCTGCCCCTCCCCGCCACTTCCTGCCACCCCCCCCTGCCACCTCCTGCCCCTCCACCTGCCCCCCCGCCACTTCCTGCCACCCCCCCCGCCACCTCCTGCCCCTCCCACCTGACCCCCGCCTCTTGGCTCCGCCCCCCCGCCTCTTGGCTCCGCCCCCCGCCTCTTGGCTCCGCCCCCCCGCCTCTGCTCCGCCCCCCCCGCCTCTTGGCTCCGCCCCCCCGCCTCTTGGCTCCGCCCCCCCGCCTCTTGGCTCCGCCCCCCCGCCTCTGGCTCCGCCCCCCCGCCTCTTGGCTCCGCCCCCCCGCCTCTTGGCTCCGCCCCCCCGCCTCTTGGCTCCGCCCCCCCGCCTCTTGCTCCGCCCCCCCGCCTCTTGGCTCCGCCCCCCGCCGCCTCTTGGCTCCGCCCCCCCCGCCGCCTCTTGGCTCCGCCCCCCCCGCCGCCTCTTGGCTCCGCCCCCCCGCCGCCTCTTGGCTCCGCCCCCCGCCGCCTCTTGGCTCCGCCCCCCCCGCCGCCTCTTGGCTCCGCCCCCCCGCCGCCTCTTGGCTCCGCCCCCCCGCCGCCTCTTGGCTCCGCCCCCCCGCCGCCGCTCTTGGCGTCCGCCCCCCCCGCCGCCTCTTGGCTCCGCCCCCCCCGCCT